>NW_011966346.1:0-13971 GCF_000949405.1 Vollenhovia emeryi | reverse complement strand
AAGAGGCAGAGGTAAAGGAGAGGAGAGAAAACAAGAATTGATGAAAAAAGGAGAGAGAGAAATAAGGAAAGAAAGAGACAAAGAGAAGGAGAGAACAGAGGCAGAGAAGGCAGAGAAAGCGGAACGGTGGAAAGAGGTAGAAGAGGATACAGAGAGAGAGGAAAAGCTTAGGAGAGAAAGAGTGGAAAGAAGAGGAAGAAGAACAATATGGAAAGGGGTGGAAGGAAAGGATAAGGAGGAGAGAACACAGAAGATAGAAGAGGTGATAGAGGAGTGGATGGGAAGAGAGACGAAGGTGGAAAGGTGCATAGAAAGGCAGGGAGAGGGGGGGGAGAGTAGTAGTTATAGTAGAAATGAAAGAGGCGAGGGACAGGAGAGAGATTTTGGTAGGTAGGGAATGGATAAGAAGGAACTGGGGAATAAGGATAGATGAGGATTTGAGTATGGAGGAGAGGAGAGTTAGGTGGAGAATGATAGAAAGAGCAAAGATAGAAAGGGAAAAGGGAAGGGAGGCATGGGTGGAGAATAGAAGAATGTGGGTAGACGGGAAGGAATGGAAGTGGATAGGGGAGGAGAAGGAGAGAAATAGGAGTGAAGGGGAGTCGAGCGGGTAAAAGGTAAAAGTATAGCACGTTGTTGAGCATGTAAATAAAAGGTAGTCTGTTTATAGGAACAAAAAGGAGAGGAAGCGGAAGGAGGAAGGAGAGATGAGAGAGAGGAGAAGGATACAAAAGGAAAAGGAGGAAGGAGAGAGACGAAGATCGGGAGGAAGGAGAAGCAGGATTGGTGGAGTGGAAGCGACGAGAAAGAGAGGAGAGAAGGAAGGAAGGGAGCGTGGCAGAAGAATAGGAGAAGATGAGGAAGAGGACAGGGAGAAGAGAGGGAGGATAGGGGGAGGGGAACGAGGGGAGGGGGGAAAAAGAATGTAATGGTCGCATAAGGCCAGGTCGCGATAGGAGGGTTAAGACTAGAGATGTAAAGGGTTCGGAAACGCTCCCTACAAAAGTGCCAATCAAGATCATACACAGATGTGTAAGAGGTTTGGGTACGTTCCTTAAAAACGCCTTGTAATCTCCGAGGGGCAACAATAAACATATACTACTACTACATTAGCACTTATATTACTGCACGTATAATATTAGTATTAATAATATAGTACTAGAATATATAGTGTTGGAGTATATTCAGATTTCAAGTCATGCGCGCTATGTTCTCTTACCAAAATCCCAGTGGTGTTATCACTAGAAGAAAGACAGAGGGCACGCATGACCTGCTTACGATAGAGGTTGGGCGCAGTGGCTCTCTCGCGCTTTCAGAGATCAACACGTGCTTGTAGCAATCGCGTATAATCTCTTGTAATCCGCCGTGATAATTAATAAATATTACGTTCACTTTAATTCTCTCGATTTTCCTATTCACGCCAACAGGTTATGGGCCCAGACTTTCGCGGTCTATAAAGAGAATAGTGTGTTAAAATCGGTGAGCGAAATTTTGTGTGTTCGCGACGGTAAATTAGCTACCACGTGCTGTAGTCATGGCTTTTGCGGCGGGTCCGAACTCGAGCCGCATCGAGCTATTAACGAAGGATAATTTCGACACCTGGAAGATGCAGGTGGAGGCATTGCTCATTAAGAATGATGCGTGGGGCTATGTAAGTGGAGAGAAGGTTAAACCATCCACAGGAGCGGAAGCGATAGCTGCGTGGGAGACAGGAGATCGGAAGGCGAAATCTGACTTAACTTTGTCAATTAGTGCGTCGGAGCTCAAGCAAGTTAAAGGCTGCGTGACCTCACGAGAGGTATGGGAAAAGTTGGAATCTGTGTTTGCTTCCAAGGGCCCTGCAAGAAAGGCCACCCTGCTTAAGCATTTAATGCTACAGCGTCTGCCGGAAGGTGAGGATGTCCGCGAACACCTCTCTAAATTTTTCGACATTGTCGATAAGCTAGGTGATATGGAGGTGGATATTAATGAAGACTTGCTTGCGATTATGCTTCTGTATAGCCTCCCATCAAGCTATGAAAATTTTCGCTGCGCGATGGAGTCACGTGATTCGTTACCGAAACCGGAAGCACTGAAGATCAAGATTTAGAAGAAAGCGGGGCGAGGAGGCAGTCAGTCGCGCTAGAGACTCAAGGGGCAATGATTGCTGGCAGGACCGGGAAGGGATCGAATAGATCATCTGAGAAACAATTTAAGGGTGAGCGAAGCAGATCGAATTATGGAGCCGTCAAGTACAAGTGCTTTAAGTGTCATGAGATTGGTCATAAGGCGAACGCATGCTCGAAGAAAGTTAAAGATGATAAGGATTCTAAGGCGTCTGCAAACGTTAGTGAAACGGAAAAAGTAAATGACAGTTTTGCCGTGTTCAGTGGAATTGCCGTTGAGGAAGTTCACGATAGTGAAGAAGCGATGACTGGAGAGTGTCAAATGGGACAAAGTGCGTGGATCTTGGACAGTGGATGCACATCTCACTTATGTAGTGACGAAGAAGGTTCGATAACGTAGTCACGTCGGTGCGAGGAAAAATCAACCTGGCGAATCGCGATACCACGAAGATTGAAGGAAAGGGTGCTGTGACTATTTCTGCTGCGACAGACGAAGGAAAAAGGTTGGTTGAGTTCCGAAATGCGTTGTACGTTCCAGATCTTAGATCGAATTTGATTTCAGTTGCTAAGATTGCTGATCAAGGACACTCGATAATATTTACAAAGAATAATGCTGTAATTACGAAATCCAGCGGGGAGATAAGAATGATTGCCGACCGAAGAGGCGATTTATATTATATTCGAGAGGCAACGGATTATGCGTCAACGGCGGTGCAGACGAAGGATCATGAAATGTGGCGCTGGTATGAGCGTTTCGGGCATCTGAATGCCAAGGATCTCATCAGGGTTTTACAGAAGGGGTCTGCTGATAAGATAACCGATGCTGAAGAGTTGCGAAAATGCGAAACTTGTTTAATAGGAAAGATGACTGCGCTCCCCTTTGCGAAAGGCACCCCGCCGTGTACGGAGAAGTTGAAGCTGGTGCACTCGGATGTCGTAGGACCAATGAGAGTGGAGTCGTTAGGGAGCGCTCACTTCTTCGTCACTTTCATCGATGACAGCACTAGATATTGTGAGGTGTATCTGCTTAGGAGAAAAAGTGCTGTTCTTGAAGCTTTTAACACCTACAGGAATCTCGTGGAAAACCAGACAGGACGTCGTGTAAAGTACATTCAATCCGACAACGGGCGTGAATATCTCAACGGTGCTTTTGATGTGCTTCTGAAGACTCATGGAATTGAAGCACGGTACACTGTTCCGTACACACCACAACAGAATGGGATCGCCGAACGGATGAATCGCACACTGGTCGAGATGGCTAGGTGCATGCTGTTGCAGTCTGGGCTTCCTCAGACGTTTTGGGCAGAGGTCGTTGCCACAGCCTGTTATATAAGAAATCGATGTCCCACCAGTGCCCTGGGTGGCAAGATCCCGTACGAAATGTGGACAGGTGAGCAGTTAAAGTATAATCACTTTAAAATCTTTGGAGAGAAAGTTTTTGTTTTAGACAAAGATCCTAAAAAGGGAAAATTTGCTGCGAGATCACGCGAAGGGATATTTGTGGGATATCCGAGGGCCACAAAAGGGTATCGAGCATGGATACCCTTTTGTGCACGAAGAATTTCGTTGGTGAGCAAATGATGAATGAAGGGACACCGGAAGTTGATGTCGAATCTATTGCCAAGGAAGAGAAAGCAATAAATACGGCAAATAGAAATTCACCGGCATCTAGTGTTCGAAGCCCTACCCCGGAGATAAGGACGCCGGAGAGAGGTGTGGATTCGCCCGCATCTGGTGCTCAGACCTCAACCCCTAAGGTTGTTCAACGTAGAGGGCCTGGTAGACCCAGGATCCTGAGGACTGGGAGCCGTGGACGACCCAGGAAAGTCTATCAAACAGTGGACACCGAAGAGGAGGGGCTGGTTGACCCAGACGAAATCGAGGACGACGTGTTCACAAATTTCTGTGGAGTCGCGGAGATATCTATGGACGAAGCAATGTCCAGTGAAGAAAAGGAAGAATGGGAGGACGCCATTTATTCCGAAGTTAAAAGTCTCGTAAAGAACGATACGTGGGAGATAGTTACGAGATCCGGCAATGCGAACGTAGTCGGTTGTCGTTTTGTGTTGACAAATAAATACGGACCAGGAGGCGAGAATGAGCGAAAAAAGGCCAGGCTCGTGGCAAAAGGGTATAGTCAACGGTATGGAGTCGACTACATGCACACTTTTGCACCAGTAGCTAGATTGCAAACCATTCGATTATTGTGTGCATTGGCAGTTGAGCTGGGATTAAGAATTCATCAAGTTGACATCACTACAGCATATCTGAACGGCTACCTTGATGAGGAAGTTATTATGCAATTACCGGAGCTGTTAACAAAAATGCTGAAGAGACTGATTCAAGAAGAAGGACAAACCTCGAAGATCGGAGATCGTGCAGTTTCCATGCTAAAATCTATAGAGACAGGTGAAACTGTCTGTAAGCTACGGAAGGCATTAGACGGGCTAAAACAGGCAGGAAGGAAATGGCATGAAAGGTTGACTGATAAGTTGAAGACTTTAGGACTTCAATCCGTCCAACGAGAACCATGCTTATACTATGCCACACGGAATATCCACCTGATCGTTGTTATCTATGTTGATGATCTGCTGATAGCATCACAAGATATAGGATGGGTTCAGCAGGTCAAGGGAGATCTAAAAACAGACTTTGAGCTTAGGGATTTTGGTCCAGTCGATTACTGCCTTGGAATCAAGATTGCTCAGGATCATGATGGCATTACGTTGTCCCAGGAAGGATATGTTCGAGAGCTGTTGAGGCGTTTCCGAATGGAAGATTGTAATCCTGTTTCAATCCCCTTGGAGCTAGGAATCAAGTTAAAGATGACCGAGAGTGACAGCGAGGGACGTGGCAGAGGAAGATGGCCGTACCGCGAACTCATTGGGGCTCTGTTATATTTAGCCATAGCCACCCGACCGGGTATTTGTCATACCGTGGCAAAATTGGCACAATTCTCTAGCCATCCTGAGGAACAGCAGTGGAAGGCAGCCAAGCGTGTTCTGCGATACCTAAAAGGGACAAGAAACCTTGGATTGAGTTACCGAAGAAATAACGGGATCTCTGTTACAGGCATGTCTGATGCTGAATGGGGCGGATGTCCGATGGATAGGAAGTCTTTCTCAGGGTATGTTTTCTTCTTGGGGAAAGCTGCTTTTGCGAGCTCCAGGATATTTCCTGGAGCTCGCAAAAGCAACAGACGATGGCGTTGTCGTCAACGGAGGCGGAATATATGGGCCTAACAGAGGCGGCTAAGGAAGCCGCATACCTACGAGGACTGCTAACCGAGTTGAAGCTGATGCCGTCTGCGAGTATTATCCTGTTTGTAGACAACCAGGGCGCAAAATGTCTTGCCGAATATCCTGTGCACCACAAGCGTACTAAGCACATAGATATTCGTTATCACTACATTCGGGACGTCGTCAACAAGGAGGAAATTATATTGGAGCATCTACCTACGGAGGACATGGTCGCCGATATATTTACCAAGGGGCTAACTGGCGTGAGGCACGAGAAGTCAGTCGACGCACTGGGTTTACGGTTCATCGAATCGCGCATGTCTTGAGAAGGCGTGTTGGAGTATATTCAGATTTCAAGTCATGCGCGCTATGTTCTCTTACCAAAATCCCAGTGGTGTTATCACTAGAAGAAAGACAGAGGGCACGCAAGACCTGCTTACGATAGAGGTTGGGCGCAGTGGCTCTCTCGCGCTTTCAGAGATCAACACGTGCTTGTAGCAATCGCGTATAATCTCTTGTAATCCGCCGTGATAATTAATAAATATTACGTTCACTTTAATTCTCTCGATTTTCCTATTCACGCCAACATATAGTTATATATTTATGTTTATTGAGACATATAAAAATATACTGTATTAAGTAAAAGTATTTACTACGGAGCATTACGAGTTCTTCTTTAACACTTATTTACTATTTTGTGGGTACAAATCTTTTATACTAATCAATAAAAATATATATCACACACGTATCAAAACATTTCTATATGTTTCAATATAATTATACTATAATAACGCAGTAACATTAAAGTATAAAAAGAAAATATTTATACACAATGTGCATCAAACAGAGATAAACAAGAAAATTAAACTTTCTTAAACACAATGTTTTTCATTTTATATCATTCTGTTACGTTTGTATCTCAACTAAAACAAGTAGAATTTGAATGTCAAAAATTAAAATATGAGAAATCTATTCATTTTTAGACAAGTATAGTTAATAAAATTAAATAATTAGAAATGTTTCCTGATTAAGTAACTAAATAATATTTATAAAAATTAAAAGATTGTTACAAGAAAATTATATGCTACATTAATCATGAAAATGTGATTTGAAATTAAAATAAAAGTAATAGTGTAGCGGTTATACGAGATTTTATTTTTTGTTTCTCCCGACGGCCGACGTGTGGCGCGGAGGAGGGACACAGTCAGTCAGTCGTCGTGCGAGCTACCGGCGAGACGCCACATTGTTCTTGTGTGTGTGTTCAGATATATTAAAGATATACATCTTACTCTCGGGTCCTCAAATTATTACCTACGCAGAACCGTGTCGAACAATCCCTGACAACTCCTTGTAGGACCCCATGCCCTACAATTCAGAAGTGGGATACGCGAGAGACGTGTGATATCTTCGTGCGCAAGAAGAACGACTTTTCGTGAAACGGCGGCGCATGTAGATATCACACGTCTCTCGCGTATTACGGCCATCGATATACGCACATTTATGCTGCGTGTTCGGACTAACGTGCGCCGAAAATTGTGATTAATCGGGGTCTACCGATCCTGTGAAACGGACAAGCATTACGAAACGGGAGGACGACGAATCCCTTTTACGTGGCAAGGATCGCATCCGCTGTCCGCCATTTTAAGTACGTGTTCGAGAAGTTTCTTGAGTTACGGGAAGCTCCACGGCCGGGAAGCATAGGTGCTGACATCGGCTGGTGGTAGCAATAAGACACTCGATAACGTTCAATTGTATCGAGAGACGATCTTAGTGCTTACCGATGATCGTATATGGACCAAGGAGACTTTACGATTATGTTGACGCGGTCGATATCTATGAGTAACGCGGCCGATATTCGGAAGCGAAAGAACGATATTTTACGGAATCACGATGGAGGCAGCCACTCACTTTACGATACTTCGACTTAAGGACAACCTGAGGCAACGAAACCTACCGGTGACCGGATCAAAGTTAGAATTGATAGAGAGACTTATGGAAGCCAAGCCTGACGGGAACTGGATGAACGAGGATAACCCCAATCAGGAAGAGGAGACCGAACACGATGAGCCTGAGGTCGGAAGGTTAGAATGTGAAAAAAATGAATTGTTGCGTCAAGAACTCGAGATCACGAGACGAGAACGAGACGTAGCCCAACGGGAAGCGGCGATAGCTCAACGAGAATTGGATTTAGTGAACGAAAGAAACGACCACAGACATCAGCATGCAGCGGCACCCGCCTCACCATCAAAATTGCGCGCAGATGTTAAGGGCATCGGAGAATTATTAGGCGAATTTGATGGCTCGAACCGATATTTCGAGGATTGGGAAAAGCAAGTCCGACTCGTGAAGACGCTTTTTACTGTCGACGACGCAATTATGAAAATAATTATTAGTTCCAAACTAAAGGGAAAGGCAGAAAGATGGTTCCGTTCGAGATCAGAGCACACGGAGATGACGCTTGATGTATTACTTTCGGCAATGAAAGACGGATTCGACCAACGACCAAGCAGAGTGGATCGTCTTAAGAAATTCGAGGCCAGGACGTAGCAGCCGAGTGAATCATTTTGTAATTATTATCACGAAAAACTTATTCTAGGTAATCTAGTGCCAATCGAGGAAGACTTACTAGAGTATCTGATGGAGGGGATACCTGACCAAACGCTTCGGAACCAGGCGCGAATGCAGAACTACAGTACGATAAAAGACTTGCTGGACGGATTTCGCAAGGTTTCCTTTTCGAATCGGGTGAAGAAAGATCTGCAGCACGGGGATAAATCAGCTGTGGATAAGCCAGTAGAGAAGATAAAATCGGAAGCTAAACTACAAAAAGCAGCAAGCAAGGAAGAGATTGGTGGAAAGCCGATTAAATGTTACAATTGTAACAAGCTGGGTCACATTTCAAGAGATTGCCCAAAACCACAGCGAGAACGAGGCTCCTGCTACAATTGCGGTACTATGGGGCACGTAACGAAGAATTGTCCGACGAAGGAAACGAGGGAAGCGAAGGAAACCAAGGCGGAGAAGGCGCAGGTAACCAACGTGTACGGAGATCCGGACGAGGAGGACGACGTTGAGCACAGAAGAGTGGTGACATACGAAATAACGAACTGTAGTCCGAAACGAATATTATGTTTAGATACACTTTTTGATACGGGCAGCCCTATTAGTTTTCTGAAGGAACGATTTGTTGAGCGATCAGGGCTTCTCCCATTAGATGCGTCGGATCGTGAGTATTTCGGGTGTAAAAAAGCAAAGATAGAATTCTTAGGGAAGGTTTATGCGGCTATTTCTATTGAAAATTGTTCGAAAAAAAATATTAGAATGTATGTGGCACCGGAAGACACCACACTGACGCCAGCTTTACTAGGTAGGGATACACTGTCCAAATTCGGTATTAAATTGACGAAACCGACTGACGAGGACGCTTGGCAAGGAACGGGTATTAACGCTATCGAGATCAGTCATGATTTAACAAATGATTTACAGATAAACCCGGCCATGCCATACGAAACGAAAGACGAGTTAAAACAGATTTTTCGGGAGGTGTATGTAGATTATCCAAGGTCGCCAGAGCCAAGGACGAGAACGGAATTAACACTACGACTAAGCAACTCGCAACCGTTTCATTGTGCTCCGCGAAAACTCGCCTACGACAAACAACAGAAACTCAGAATAATTTTAGACAGGTTGTTAGAGAAAGGGTATATACGGAATAG
Source organism: Vollenhovia emeryi (assembly GCF_000949405.1). Lineage (NCBI taxonomy): Eukaryota > Metazoa > Arthropoda > Insecta > Hymenoptera > Formicidae > Vollenhovia > Vollenhovia emeryi. Next base: position 4,911 of record NW_011966346.1, on the reverse strand, counting down.
CGATTCTGAATTTGCATCACCTATAGTCTTAACGGAAAAGAGAAACGGAGAACTACGTATGTGCGTAGACTATCGAGTTCTTAACAAAGCGACTGCACGAGATAATTATCCTATGCCTCTTATCGAGGATCAATTAGCGATTTTGAGGGACAAAAAGTATTTTTCGATACTAGATTTGAAGGACGGATTCCACCATGTTCGAGTTGCAAGCAAATCGGTTAGGTATACGTCGTTTGTGACTCCTTTAGGCCAGTTTGAATGGTTACGAATGCCTTTCGGGTTACGTACAGCGCCAGCGACGTTTCAGCGTTATATGAATCTTGTGTTGACGGAATTCATAAGATCTGGTGATATGACAGTATATATGGACGACATATTGATAGCCACTGAGACGATAGAGCAACATTTAGAGACGTTGGCACGAGTTTTTAAAACCCTTTCGGAGAATCTTTTAGATTTACGGATTGATAAGTGTCATTTCCTTCAAACTGAGATAGAATATCTCGGGTATATGATTTCGGAACAGGGTGTAAAACCAACTCGAAGAGGTACTGAGGCCGTTGAGAAATTCCCGATTCCTAGGAGTACACGCGACGTTCGTAGTTTTCTCGGACTCTGCTCCTACTTTAGGAAGTTTATAGAACATTTCGCATTAATTGCTAAACCCCTTTATGATTTAACAAAAGCAGATGTGACGTTTAGATTCGGGAAAGCGGAATATGATTCGTTTATGACACTTAAAACTAAACTTGTGGAAGCTCCAATATTAGCGGTGTATAATCCCAATGATCCAACCGAATTGCACTGCGACGCAAGCTCCATTGGTTACGGAGCGGTTCTTTTACAAAAGAAAGCAGACGGAAAAATGCATCCGATATTCTATTACTCTAGACGTACGACAGAAAGTGAATCGAAATTGCACAGTTTTGAACTCGAGACTCTCGCGATAATTTACGCCTTGGAACGATTTCGAATTTATCTTCAAGGATTAAAATTTAAGATTATGACCGATTGTAATGCGGTTACGATGACGCTGAAGAAGAAAGATGTAAATCGTCGAGTCGAGAGGTGGGCAATTGCGTTGCTTAACTATGATTATGAATTAGAATATCGAGCGGGTGCACGTATGCGTCACGTGGACGCTCTTAGCAGGACAATCGGTGTTATAGAAGAAAACCCATTTGAATGGGATATCTCGATATGTCAAAGACAGGATCCTACTATTGTTGAGATCTGTGATAAATTGGAAAAGTCTGAAGACAAATTTTACGAAATTAGAAACGGACTCGTTTACCGTAAATATAAGGATAAGTTGTTATTTTATGTACCGGAACCAATGATTAGAAACGTTTTGTTTAAATACCACGACGAATTAGGACATGTAGGTACCGAAAAGACGGCTCAAGCAATACTGGAAAATTATTGGTTCCCTAAGCTTCGTGAGAAGGTAAACAGTCATGTAAGGAACTGTCTTAAGTGTATTACATTTTCTCCCATTAGCGGGAAAGTCGAAGGGCTAATTCACCCTATTCCTAAAGGCGACGTTCCTTTCGGTACCTTACACGTCGATCACCTGGGACCAATCGATAAGAAACGATTGATCAAGCAACATCTATTGGTCGTGATAGACTCTTTTACGAAATTTGTTAAACTTTATCCGACTAAGACGACTGCTAGTAAGGAGGCGATCAGCTGCCTTCAGCAATATTTCGAATATTATTCGCGACCGAAAACGATAATTACGGATAGGGGTACTTGTTTTACGAGTTCCGAATTTAAAGACTTTATGAGCAGTAATGAGGTCGAGCACGTTAAGATTTCGACAGGATCACCACAGGCGAACGGCCAGGTGGAGAGGGTCAATCGGACTCTAACTCCAATGTTAGCTAAACTGTCAAACGACTCCGAAGGCAAGCACTGGTATAAAGTAGTCACGAAGGCCGAATATGCGTTGAATAACTCAGTTAGTAAAGCTACGGGTGAGACACCAAGCCGATTATTGTTCGGTGTACCACAACGTGCGAAAACGATGGATAATTTACGCGAGTATCTACAAGGCGAGATTGAGTACGAACGACCGGATATCGAAGAAAGCCGAGGACGGGAATCGGATCGAATTCTGCGATCACAGACGTATAATAAGGAATATGCAGATGGTAAACGTAAAGAAGCGCGCGAGTATTCGGTAGGCGATTTAGTTTCGATTAAGAATTTTGACAGCACGACCGGAACATCCAAAAAGCTCAAGCCAGTGTTCAAAGGAACTTATAAAGTAGTAGAAAGGCTAGGTAACGATAGATATCGGATTACTGACGTGGATGGATTCCAAAATACTTTACGGCCTTACAGTGACATTTGGCAAGCTGTAAATTTGAGGCCATGGCGAAAAGAGTAAAAATGTAATTGCGTTTTGAATCAAGCGAGATTCAACTTCATTTAGATATATGTTAAGAAAATTATTATACTTTAGTTAGTCATGTACGGTTAAGTTAGACATATTCTGCCAGGGACGGCAGATGGTCAGGAATGGCCGAATGTAGCGGTTATACGAGATTTTATTTTTTGTTTCCCCCCGACGGCCGACGTGTGGCGACAGTCAGTCAGTCGTCGTGCGAGCTACCGGCGAGACGCCACATTGTTCTTGTGTGTGTGTTCAGATATATTAAAGATATACATCTTACTCTCGGGTCCTCAAGTTATTACCTACGCAGAACCGTGTCGAACAATCCCTGACAACTCCTTGTAGGACCCCATGCCCTACAATAGTTTTTAAATAATATTTTATAGCTTTGTCTAATAATTTGCTTTTATATCACAGTTAAACATTACAAAAATTAAAAATTAAAATTAAAAATTAAAATTTTTCCCCATGTTTTAAATAATACTTTTTCCATTTCCAAAATAAAAATTTCACAACTTTTTTCATTTACTAATACAGATATAAATCATCAGATGCTTTTACTTTATTTTTACTTTTAGTGTGAGTTATCTTTCTGTACATATTTCTCAAATAACGTCAAAATGTTTTTTGCATTTTTATGTTTTCGTCATGATGAGCTTTTCTTTGTTCGCAGAGTGTTTTTACCCATCTAGGTTCATCACTTTGTCGGCGTTTCCTAATATGACGTCTTGTACTATAAGAAGTATTGACTGCTGCTGAATTATTTTCGTCGGTAGATGATGCCTCGTTTTGTTCTGTAGACGTATTTGATTGTCTTATTCTAAATCCATGTGTACTAGAAGCAATTGATATAGGTGCTACTTCGGGTTTAGTGTTAATGATTTCATCAATCATGTCAAAGTATTCCCAAGATTGTCTAGCTCTACCAGTTTGATTATTAAGATCTCGTACACTTGTATATTTTCGCTTCAAATTCTTCCATTTAATATTACATTGTTCCTCTGTTATGTTGTATCCTCTTTCATTGAATTTATTTGCTATGCTTTTCCATACTTTTTTTGCATATAATTTTTATTATTTAATAATACTAAATGGTTTCTAACTTCTTCTATTAGAAGTTTTGTGGTCTCCTTAGTCCATTGATATTTACCATTTCCTGTAAAGAACAAAATTATTAAATTGTGCTATAATATATATATTGAAGAAAGAATTATTTTTGCAAAGTATAAATATGTATATAAATATATATGTATATACATATATTTTTGGATAAAATAATTGTATATACATATTAATATTATAAAATTTAGTTAAATTATTAGTTATTATTTACTTTTATATAGACATCTAAATATACATATAAGTGATTCTGAGTCATTACCTATAATATAAAGAATGTATCAAAATCGAAATCATTCTACAATGTTAATGTATATAAAGTAAATAATTTTATGAAACACTCAAAAATTTCTTGGTAGAATTACACAAGCCATGCTGTAATTAGAGTATAAAACATTTATTTTTTAATGAAGTTGTTTATTGTTTTCATCGATATTATTTATAAATGATATAAACATCAGAACATAAAACATTATGAGTAGTTGAGCATTAAAGATTAAAAGCACAAATAAGATGTATAAACAACTTTATAGGAAGAGAGTTTTACACTCTAATTACTCAGAGACACTTATATATTAAGATTAAAGGATTAAGATGTCTAAAAGTAAATAAAAACTAATAATTATTTTATGTCTTAATATGCGCCACATAGCACAGATGCTTTTTTTTTGTAACGCAGGGGAATCCTTTATGGATACCCGGGTCTCGGAGTGTCCTGTTAAGGAGCCTCCCTGGGGATGGGACCCGGGTTATGTGGGACTGCCCTCCTAATGTCGATCGGAGTGCACCCGGCGAACATGCCGGGTGCGCGGCATACCCACTAAACCCCTGCGGCGGTCTGCGCTGTGCTTTGACTTGGGGGGCGGACGGGGATTGACTAGTCATTACTTCCGCACCGCCCCCCGCACGTGGCCCGCCGTTGTTACTGGCGGGCCTCAGCGCTTCCCGCCTCCTGGGAGGGGGGTGGGCCCCATCCCTCATCTCACAAGGAGATGAGCGATAGGGGTCCCCTTCTCCTGATGGGATGCAGGGACCGCGCCTGCATCCCAACCTTCCCTGTGGGTTGTGACATGAGGGAGGGGTGTCCCCACACTCTCCCCTCCAACCCACAGAGGTCCCCCCCGGGCGCCGGAACATGGGGGTGCCCTCACACATCCCCCCCACCCTCCCGCGGGGTCCGCCACCCCGCCACCGCTTCCCACCCCGGTCGACGGCGTCGGGGGGGAGAGCGGGGCGGCAGCGCGGGAGTGCAATACACGCCCTCGGACCCTCTCCGCCACCCCTCGTCCCCCCCTCTAACGGGCTATCCCTTGCCCGGCACTGGGGGGAGGGGAGGACGCCGTGTCCGTCCCCTCACCCCCCGACGCAAACCCCCCCAAGGGGGTCTGCCA
>NW_011966345.1:0-13957 GCF_000949405.1 Vollenhovia emeryi | reverse complement strand
GGAACGTGGCCAATCGGGACCGTGGTCAATGCAACGTGGCCAATCGGGACCGTGGTCAATTGCAACGTGGCCAATCGGGACCGTGGTCAATTGCAACGTGGTCAAGTGCAACGTGGTCAATCGGTACCGTGGTCAATTGCAACGTGGTCAATCGGAACCGTGGTCAATTGCAACGTGGTCAAGTGAAAAGTCAAGTGAAAATGCTGGTCTGGTCGACGACGACGACGACGACAAAGACGTTTCTTAATCCAAAATTTAACAAATCTCACTTTTGCATTGCAATACCTCCACTCCTGGAGCACGTAGGAGAAAAGTAAAAACACTTTTATTATGCAAATCGTACCCAAGCTATCGATTAAGCGCAGTCTCAATTTCGTCGGATCAGCCGTTGTTGAGATCCGAAAATCTGAGGGCCCGTCAACTCGTGTACTCGCGTAAACTTACACGGTCGGTCTCGCACGCGTGTACTAGCTACGCTTACACTTGGCGCGAGACACTACCGTGTCTCGTGATACCCATCTGCAGGTGGTAATATGGGAATGTGGGTTCCATCAATAGCTCCAATAAGTTGTGGAATGTGTTTACGTTTCTCATACACTTGAGATCATCGTACAATTTCATTAGGAAACTGAATCCACAATGGTTGTAGTATGTCATTTATTGCTTCAACAACTTTGTGGACGCATCTCCATACTCATGTCTTATGAATTCCAAACAAGTTACCAACAACTCTGTATTCACAGCAACTTGCCAGATAGAATATGGTGACTGCAATTGCCTTTTGTATAGAAATTGGCTCTCTAGATACCAAGAATGGTTCTGCAGGTCTCAATCCGTTTTGTAACTTGTCACATATATAATCAAATACAGATTTTTTCATTCGAAATATTTCAAGCCAGTCTTCGTCTAAATATTCTCTCATTGTCAGTACTATCCTTTCCCAAAAATCAGAACTTCTGGGTTTCATCCATAATCGCTGAGACTGTCTTTGCATTGCAATTATTTGTCCAAACGCAAGCAAAAGTGTATTCATATTTGTAAATAATTCATGCCATAACCTTTGTGCTAATTTTCGTCGTCGTTCTTGTAAAATAAGAAATAATTTTGGCATATTATTTTGGTATTGTAATATTATCACTCTTCGATCCATAATATATTGCATATTTTAACCTAACCTCTGCTATTGCACATTGAAGATTACAGGCTACAGGTTAATTTCAATTTGTCTAACATAACCAACATATGATAAGAAAGAGGAACAGAAACGCGGTAAAGCAAAAAACTATTTATCCTGTTGGCAATACTGCAGTAACTAACTCGACTCTTGTCGTTTCCACCGAACCTCATTTGGACCCTACCTTAAAATTTTATAAAGTAGGGTTCGGGTTTGAATTTGGTGTTTCCACCGAAGCGCTCACCCCAACCCGATTCTGACCCGACTCTAGCCCTACTCTGACCCTCGCGGTGGCATAAAGTAGCACACAAAGTCTTTTTTTTTCTTGTCCCACGTTATCCATTCTTTTGGTATGATATCAACACTTTTTATCTTATTAATTGTATTTTTGAATTCCACAAGTCTGTATTTATAATCATCACTCATCTGCAATTATCCCATAATATTTTTATATAACTATTAAATTTTTTATTAGAACAGATAATATAAACAGTTTTTAAAATTTATAATTCTTACCCTGAGAGAAATAAGGAATATAAGAAGATCAGGAATACAATTCTAATATTCACTAAATTATAATATTTACAGTTAAAGATTGAAAATTATTCACACCACAGTGAAACTAGCAATATTTATATTTGCTATGGAGAAGCAATCATACCCCCGAATGCCCACGATGTTACAGTTCGTAGTAAGTGACATACGGTCGTGATATTAAAAGGGTGTCCAACTTTATCATAAGTTTCGGTACGCAGTCTATCATTAGAAGTTACATTGTTAGTACAGTTAATAGTTACATTGTGTTAAAATTAAAATATGGATCTGTTTGAAAGAAGATTGGGGACTTCCGTTTCCGGTAGCGTGCGAGAGACTGTGTGTGAGAGTAAGCGAGAGAGTGAAAGGTGTAGGAAAGAGAGCGGTGGAGGAAGAGCGAGGTACGGGCGGACGTGAAGGAGATTGGAGAGAAGGCGGGAGAGCGTAGGGGAGGTGCGAGGGTGAGTAGGAAAGCTACAGAGGTGAGAAGGGCGGGTAGCGGAGGATAGGTTAGCTAGGGAGCCGTGACAGGCATAGACTAACGAGAGTGGTAGAGAGGGAAGTGGTAGATACAAGAAGAGCGGGCCGCAGGCATAGAATAGAGAAGGTAGATAGAGGGGGAGCGTACAGAGGAAAGAAGGAAAGAGGCAAATAATGGAAGGAAGAGGTTTATAGAAAAGAAGGAGGTGAAAATGGAGGAGGATAAGAAGGTGGAGGAGGGTAAGAAAATGGAGGAGAATAAAAAGGTAGAGGAGGGCAAGAAAATAGAGGAGGATATGAGGGTAGAGGAGGGGACGAAGGGTAAAGAGAAGGGAAAGGTAGGAAGACTGACGTATGCGGAATTACTAAAAAGAGAGAGGGCGAACAGCGTATCGTTAGTAGAATTATTTTTTAAAAAGGGGGAAAAAGAAGTAGACAGGAGGAGGAGCAGGATAATATTTTTAGAAGGAGTAGGATAGATCGCCACCAAGAAAGGAGGTAGAGGGAGATAAGAGAGAGGGGGAGACAAGAGAGGGATGGGAAGAGATAAGAGATCAGGAAATGGAAAGAGGAGAAAAACGAGATGAAAACATGGATGGAGAAAAGGATGAACGGGTGGAAGGAGAAGGAGGGTCTAGAGAAAAGGATTAGGAATATGGAAGAGGAGCTAAAAGAGTATAGGAAGAAGGAAAAAGAGGAGGTAAAGGAGGATAAAGGGAAGGGAGAGAAGAGAGAGGAAGTAGGAGGGGAAAAGAAAGATAGGAGATGGGAAGAGATCGGAGAAAGGGTGAAGAAGATGGAGATAGACGGAGAGAAAAAGGAAAGAGAAGAGAGAAAGAGAAATGTTATAATAAAAGGGGTGAAGGCGAAGAAAGAAGGGTGGGAAGGATTAAGGGAAGAGGTAGAACAGATAGTGAAGGAAACAGGGGCGAAAGTAAGGATAGAGGAAGTAAAGAGAGTAGGGAGGAGAAATGAAGAAGGTAAAGAAATTGTAATGGTCAGGTTCGCAAGCGTAGGAGAGAAAATTGAGATGATGAAAGGAAAGAAGAATTTAAGAGAAAGAAACGAATGGATAAGAGACGATCTGACGGAAAAGGAAAGGAGAGTGGAGTGGAAGATTATGAGAGAAGCGGAAGGGAAAAGAGGGGAAGGATTAAGGGTAAGGGTGGGGTATATGAAATTGTGGGTGGAGGGGAAACTATGGAGATGGGACGAGGAAAAGGACGAGCTGATAAAGGGACAGGAGATAAGAAATAGAAAAGAAAGAGAGGAGAAAGAGTTTTTCTAGAAAGGAGTAGGAGAGGGGGAAAAGAAGTGGAAGGAAAAGAAGAGGAGAGAAGAAATAGGCGAAAAAAAAGAAAAAGGAAAAGTAAAGAGAAAAGAGGAATACAAGATATGTTTCTGGAACGTAGCAGGATTAATGAATAAAGATAAAGACTTCTGGGAGGTAATAAGAAAATGGGATATAATTTATATGAGTGAGACATGGGTGCAGAAGAAAGGATTGGGAGAAGGTGAAAAGGTGGTTACCAAAAGGATATAGATGGGAGATACAAGAGGCAGGGAAAAAGAATAAAAAGGAAGAGCGATAGGAGGGATAGTAATGGGTAGAAGGGAGGAAATAGAGATAGAAGGGGAAGTAGAGGAGGACGAGGAAGATGGAATGATGAGCATGAAGGTAAAACTGGGAAAAGAGTGGTGGAGGATAATAGGAGTGTATGTGAATAAGGATTTAGATAGGAAAATAGAGAAGTTAAGAAAATGGATGGAGAACAGGGAAGAAGGGGTAAAAATACTGATAGGTGGAGACTTTAATGCAAGGACGGGGACAGGAGGAGGAGGAGAGGAAGGGGATGAGGAAAGGGAGAGGAAGAAAATCGAGAGATGAGAAGAGTAATGGGGAGGGAAGGAGGTTATGTAGATTTTTAGAAGAAATGGGATGGTCAATAATGAATGGAAATACAGAGGGGGATGAGGAGGGAGAGTGGACATATACAGGTGGAAGAGGCGGAAGTGGCGGAACGGTGATAGATTACGTGGTGGGAGATAGAGAAACAAGAAGAAGCGTGAAAAGGTTGGTGGTAGAGGAGAACACAGTCGGATCACCAACCTTTGACGGTATGGGTGGAGTTGAGAGAGGAGGGAGAGGGGGAGACAGGGATGGAAAAAGAAAAGGAGGGGGAGAGGGATATGGACAGAGGAAGGAAGGAAATTTATAGATTATTGTGGAAGGAGAGAGGGTGAGGGGGGATGGTAGGAGAAGAGTGGGAGAGGCTGAAAGGAAGGGTGAAGGAGGCGATAGAGAAGGTGGAAAGGGAAATGAGCGGAGTAAGAAAAAAAGGATGGTGGGATGAGGAGTGTAAAGAATTAAAAGAAAAAGTAAAGGAGTTTAGAAAATGGAAGAGGAAGGGGGGAGAGGGGGAAGAATATAAGTTAAGAAAGAAAGAATATAAGACATTATGTGAAGAAAAGAAAAGGAAGGAAAGGGAAGAATGGGAAAGGGAAGTAGAAGGTATAAGAACGGAAAGGCAGGTATGGAAGGTGGTGAGAAGAGAAAGGGGGGGGGGAAGGAGTAGAGCAGGGGATAAGAATAGAGGAGTGGGAAGGATACTTTAAGGAAATGCTAGGGGGAGTGGAATGGAAGGTGAGAGAGGAGGGAGAAAGAAAGAATGGAGGAATAGGAGAAGAAGAAGAAATAAGTAGAGAGGAGATAGAAAAGGTGATAAGAGGTCTGAAGGGTGGGAAGGCGGCAGGAGACGGAATTGCAAATGAAGTATGGAAGTATGGGGGAGCGGAGGTGAGAAGTTGGTTATGGGAAATATGTAATAAGGTTTGGAGGGGAGAGGGCTGGCCGGATGAATGCAGTGAGGGGGTAGTAGTTCCAGTATGGAAGAAAGGAAAAGGGAAAAAGTCGAGGAATATAGAGGGATAACATTAACACAGACGGCGTACAAAATTTACGCAACGGTATTAACAAAGAGACTGAGGGAGGAGGTGGAGAGGAAAGGGATGTTACCTCCGAGTCAAGCAGGTTTTAAAGAGGGAAGAGGCACAGTGGATCAGATATATGGGTTAAACTACATAATAAATAAAAAGATAGCGGAGAAAAATGGGAAGATGGTGGTATTGTTCCTAGATTTAAAGGCGGCTTTTGACTCGGTAGATAAAGGGAAATTGAAAGAATGCTTAAGGAAAAGAGGAGTAAGGGAAGGTCTGGTAGAGAGATGCGAAGAGGTATTAAGGGAAACAAGGCGTAGGGTAAATGTGAGGACAAAGAGGGGAAAATATTCTGGACAGGGAGAGGTGTAAGGCAGGGGTGTCCATTGAGCCCATGTCTATTCACAATGTTGCTGGCGGACTTGGATGAGGAATTGGAAAGGGAGGGTTGGGGAGGGATTAAAGTAGGAAGAAGAAAGATATGGTCGATGGCGTATGCGGATGACATAGCGGTGATAGCGGAAAATGAAGAAGGAATAGAAGGAATGATAAAGGGGTTAGAGAAGTACATGGAGGAAAAAGGACTGGAAGTTAACATAGGGAAAACGAAGGTGATGAGATGCAGGAAAGGAGGAGGGAGATGGAAAAATGTTAAATGGAGGTGGAAGGGAAATGAGATAGAAGAAGTGAGAAAGTCACGTATTTAGGGTATGTAGTGATGGCTAATGGAAAGAGTAAGGAACACATAAGAGAGAGGGTAAGAAAAGGGGCGGTAGTAATGAGAGAAGTGTGGGGGATAGGGAAAAGGAGATATGGAGGGGATTGGGCGAGAAGATTATGGCTTTTTGACAGATTAGTATGGACGGTGGTGAGCTATGGGGTGGAAATTTGGGGGTGGAGGGAAAGGGAGGAGATAGAGAGGATGCATGAAAGATATTTAAGATGGATAATGGGGGTAGGATGGAATATACCAGGATATATGATAAGGAAGAATTAATGAGAGAAAAAATGAGAGGAAGGGCGGGAATGAGAGCATGGGGTTATAAAAGGAGGTTAGGGGAAGGAAGAGGAGGGGAGATAGCAAGGTGGTGCTGGGAAGAGGTGAGAGAGAGAGAGCGAAGAAGGGTAAGGTGATAGGGGAGTGGGAAAAAAAAGAGAGGAGTTTTATGAAGAAAAAAGATAGGAAATAAAGGAGATAGAAAGGTTAAGGGAAGAGGGGGAGATGAGGGGAGAGGAAATAATGAGAAGGGAGAAGAGAGAGCAGGAGGAAGAAAGATGGAGGAGGATAAGGGAGACGAAGGGAAATATATGGTACAAATGGGTAAAAAGAAAGGGGTTACCAGGATACTTATAAAAAGGATGGAAAGAAGAAAGATGGCAGAGGATGGCGAGATTTAGATTAGGGGAGGAAATGAAGGGAAATAGGTATTGGGAGAAAGAGGAAAGAAGGTTATGTAGGGTATGTGGACGGAGTGAGGAGACGTGGGAACATATTTTGGAGGACTGCACAGATTGGGGGAGGGAGAGAGGTTGGAGGGAAATAGTAGAGGAAATATTAGAGGAGGAAGGTGGGGGAGAAGAATGAATGAGGAGAATGGAGGGGGGAGGGGATGAGGGTAGACGAGGAAGAGAGTATGAGAACAGACGAGAATGAAGAATGCGGCGGAAACGGAGGTCCAAGAGATATGAATGGAAGAGTGAATGAGGAAGAATGAGGAGTCTCTCTCTCTCGAGTGTGCGAGCGAAAGACGAGCGAAATGCGAAGAAAGATTTTGTGAGCGGAGCGGAGGTCCGCTTGTACCCCGCAAGAGAAATAAACTTACTACTACTACTATTACTACTATTTAATTTTAATTAATCTATTGTACTATTTTATTTTAATGTATTATATATTTATATTTTAATCATTTAATCGTTTAAATTTATTGCGAAAAATATTACCTCAGCCAGGGTTTGAACCTGGACCTCCCTTCGCTCTAGGCGGGCGTCTCAATCAATTCGACCACCGAGGAATATTACTTATTCGATCATAAACAGAAATATATAGGGGAAAGTGGGGTAAAGTGGGAAGTGGGGTAAAGTAGGAAATGTCATTTTTCGATGCAGTTATGGGTATTGAACTATACCAACTGCTGTCAAATGTTCCTTGCTATTACTACGTCATTTTTCACAAGTTACTGACGTGTATGCACGCAGTTTTTCATTCCTCTGTGAATTAGTGAGAAAAATAGTTTTGCAAAGTTGTTTTCCTTATTTTCGTCCAAGTGTGTTTCGAGGGTATTTCAACGTTCCGTTTAAAACGAAAATTAGTCTTCTGATTGTTATCTTTCGAAATGTAATACGTTGTTTGGACGAGAAGCCTTCAATTGCGCACAGTACAATTGGACACGATGCAATTGCACATAGTGCTGTTGGACACATAATGTTGCGCACAGTTCTTTTGCGCACCGTACAATTGGACACCGTTGCTTTTGGACACAGGTTATCGAAATATAATTTGAAACACACAGACACACGCGTATGCATGTAGAGCCCTGTTTGGAAATTTTGCTAATTTATAAATAATAAATCTTTCTAAATCAGCGTTTGTTCAATTGGACAATTCTTTTGCGCACAGTTCAGTGTCGCACAATTCAGTGTCGCACAGTTCAGTGTCGCACAGTTCAGTGTCGCACAGTTCAGAGTCGCACAGCGTCCAAAAGCAACGGTGTCCAATTGTACGGTGCGCAAAAGATCTGTGTCCAAATGAACGGTGCGCAAAAGAACTGTGCGCAAAAGAACTGTGCGCAACATTATGTGTCCAATAGCACTGTGTGCAATTGCATCGTGTCCAATTGTACTGTGTGCAATTGAGCCTCTCCCGTTTGGGCAACTCTAACCTTGTGTCGACGCCATGCTAAAATCTTTAAAACGGCGTGGATGGGGTAAAGTGGGAAATTATTGGTGGGGTAAAGTGGGAAATCACTAAATTGTCAATGGAACAATGTTTTTAATAGAAATTAAGTGTTTTTATGAAATATTTCATTGCTTTCAGTCATCATGCCTCATAAATACGTTAAAAACCGTCAAGATCCAGGTACAGATGTTTCAGCTTTGGTACAAACGCTTAAAGACGTCAAGATCAAGAAAAAGGCCATATTTTCTGTTGCACAATCCCACAAAATTCCCAAAACAAATTTGTATCGGTATATTGAGAAGTTGGATGAAAAAATACCAGATATCTCAACAGCTAGTGAGCAGGAATTGTTACATTGAGTAACAATGAAGACATTGAGTCACCACAACACAATCAAATGCAACACCTGTAACGGGCTGTACATTTGAAGTGCGCAAATATCACTAACAACTTTTTTACCTGAGTGCATTGCGATTCCGATTATTTCGACTAGTAAGCGCATCATTTTTTGATTTTTAAATTTCATTTTATTAAAATTTACATTTTGTCCATTAATTAAATTAATTGGCTTTCAGGCTTTCGCGGCTGTTGTCTTCTTTAGTCTTCACGGTTTCCGGATGGTTGCCGCGTCCGTTTGCAGTGTGGTGCCGACGTTTCGCAGGCGTTGCAGTCTGCTTCATCAGGGCTGGGAGACTCTGATACTGAGCTCCCTCGCGTTGCGCTAGTCCTTTTATACTCGTTCTTGGGGGGGGGGGGTAGCCAGGGGGAGGAGGTGGTCAGAGGGAGGGGGGTCACCTATGCCGGCTGACAGTTTTTTAAAAAATAGCCCTGATGAAGCAGACTGCAACTCCTGCGAAACGTCGGCACCACACTGCAAACGGACGCGGCAACCATCCGGAAACCATGAAGACTAATTAAATTAATTATTCTTAATTTCTTCAAATTTTTTATTTCGATTAACATTTTTGTGAATTCCAAGTTCTAAATAAAGATTTACCATGAATAAAATTGCAGTTTGCTTCATTTTTAATCAATAATAGCGCATTTCCCACTTTACCCCATATTTTTAAAAAGTGGCTATTTTTTTACTTTTGTTCACATTGGAAGACATCTACGACAGAAGAATATTTTTATCTATTACAGATGGGCGAAACTCAGCTAATGTCCACTTTTTGGCGATGGCACACTCACTGTTGCATAAAAATTAATTTTTATGGCTCTATTGCTTCACAGTAAAAACTATTCCCACTTTACCCCACTTTCCCTTACTTCAATAATAATGTATATCAGCCAACACATCGGAAAAGGAACACGAACACACTACGCGAAATTATCAATATTAAAAGATGATATATGTCGCATCAAACTTTTTTTTCGACAGATGAAGATCGCCGATCAATACGTGCGGCTTCTTTACGAAAACGCCGCTCGCGATGCCCCCGCTCGGCGAGGTTGCACCGCGGACCCGCCACATTCGTCGCAACAACCATGTAGTGCAAATTTTTGTGCTGTAATCATTTAAAACAAAAGTTTCAAAAATTAATAAAAATAAAAATAAAATAAGGTTATTAAAATTGACGATCAAATGAATTAATGTTTCTGCAAGCAAACGTTTCAGAAAAAACTAACTTTTCACATATGAAGAAGTGGCATGGTATAAATCCTTTCCCTTCCATTTTCGCTAATATCTAAAGTCATCATTTTTTGACTAATTTTTTCCAGTTTGCAGGTGACATATCTTGGATTACTCTTCGTTACAGCTCACATTTTCAAAGGATCGGAATTACACGGTAAAGTAAACTAGTACAGTAACTTCAGGATTTGCTCTTGGAAAAAATACATACCAGCTAAATTTTTGCACAGACCTTCATTTTTACGTCAGATTGAAGGGTCAAAAGTTTACCATTGTACAGTGGCCGCTAAGAAAAATAATTAAACAAATAGAGCTCAAATCTCGGTTTTTTGCAAATATCTCGTTAAATATCGATTTTACGAAGAAAACAGAAAAATAAAGAATGGAAAATTTTACATCAAAAATGTTCTGTAAGCTTTTTCCGTACAAGCAATACTTTTTACGTAAGAAATTATGCAAGATGAGCATTGCACAGTGAGGTTACGAAACGCTCCGACAAACGTCAAACGGATTGAAGCGTCGCATGCGCGCACAAAAAGTATTATAACTTTTAAACGAATCATCATACAGACATGAGCCAAGAAGCATTGTAAAGCTGAAACTTTTAGCTTTTCAGTGCTATTGGTTTCATTATTCTACGACAATGTACGACAATTGTAAAATAGTTAAAACAATGTGTTACATGTCGTTTTCGCCTTTTTTTATAAAATCAGCCATAAGTCGGTTCCAGATCGTTTTAAAAAAAATCGCCTGCAGGATATCACAGTACACATTTCATACATTGACTCCATAAGAGCAAAAATTTTTTAAAATTTTCTTCTTTGAAATAAAGCTGTCGACATTTTCAGAAACTTTCAAAATTTTTGATCAAATGTAAAACTTGATATCGTCATAATTTTGCGAAAAATCATTAGAAATGTCTAACTCTGAATTGTTTTTTTTTAAATTTTTCTAGAATGATTTTTGCATCCCATTGCACGCCGGTGTTCCGGTAGGGATCGGGGAGAACCCGGAGAGGTGGTTGGGGAGGTGAGTCATTGCCTCCCCATCACCTTGTTGGCCCCGACTGTCATTGCACGCCGGTGTTCCGGCAGGGAGGTGGGAGTCAGAGCTCCCCTGTCACCGGGCTGGACGTGGTCCTGTCCCGAGGGCAGGGGAGGGCCCGACCCTGGCTGCACAACCGAGCGTGGCTCGGTGGGGAGACGGGAAGCCGTGGCCTCTCCGCTGTTGATTCGGACGTGCTCCGTCTCTTCCGGGGGGAGGAGCCGGACCCCGACAACACACTGAGCGTGGCTCAGGTTGCCGGGTGGGCCGGAAGATAGACGGGGATCGGGGCCGCTCGGACGTTTCCGAGGCAGGGCCCGATCGCCTGGGGACCGCCGGGGCCGCTGGGACTTATTCCCAGGCAGGGCTCGGTGGTCCGAGGAGTTGGTCGGCAAGTCTGCCGGCCAACACCCGTCCTCCTGTCGTGATCCTGTCAGTCCCTGTGTCTGGGGCCGACGTCCCGTTGCTGGGGCGTGCGGCCTGGCATGGGGACGGCAGGGGATGGGCAGGAGGGCGGTTGTGTGCGTGCGTGTGTGTGTGGGACACGGTCGGCTGCCGATGGATATTTCCTTGAGACTAACTAAGGGGGGAGTAGTAAACCCCCCGACCGGGGACGGATGGTGACGTTAGTACCTGACCTCTGCCGTGGACTACGTGGGTGCATAAGTCCAGAACCTTCTGGCAAAAACCACAGGAAGCGGCATGTTCAACGTGGGAGAACCACTCCCGTCCGTCTGTCTGGAGCCTATCAGGGAGTTGAAGTCGGTATGCTGGGCGTGTGTGTGGAGGGGCGGTTAGCCGCCGTCCCCTCATACCCAAGCTAGGGGGGAACGAGCCTTAGCAAGCTCTAGCCCGGTGCCAGGATGAGCGGCCGATGAGGATACCAACCTGCCACGGGTCGGTACGCGTCCTTTCACTGGGGTGAGCCTAAACCTTTTGCGTATAGTGGTGGGCCTGGCCCTCTCCAGGAACTTTTTTATCACGAGACACGGTAGTGTCTCGCGCCAAGTATAAGCGACTAAGTATAAGCGACAAGCCTAACCACGCGCGCGACACCACCGTGTAAGTTTACGCGAGTACACGAGTTGACGGGCCCTCAGAATTTCGGATCTCAACAACGGCTGATCCGACGAACTTGAGACTACGCTTAATCGATAGCTTGGGTACGATTTGTATAATAAAAGTGTTTTTACTTTTCTCCTACGTGCCCCATGAGTAGAGATATTGCAATGCAAAGTCCACGGGTCTGAATTTTCACGTAATTTTTAAGATTAAGATACGTCGACGTCGTCGTCGTCAACCTCCTTTTCATATTTCTGCCGCACGTGGCGCTCGCAAGCGCGGCGACGTGACTGACGTTACGTTACCGACTTACGAGCGCCCGTAAATAGAGTGAATAGAGTGAACCTAACCTATGTGCCGATTTATCACGAGACACGTAGTCAAGTATAAGCGAAAAGTTTTAAAGTGACAAGCTAAACCACGCCCGCGACACTGACCGTGTAGTTTACGCGAGTGCGCGAGTTGACGGGTCCTCGGAATTTCGGATTTAATATAATAACGTGTCTCGTGTTATAACGTGTCTCGTGATGTCTCGTGATTGATATATATATTTGTCGCATTAGGGACTGTTGTGAGGTGTCTTTTCAAGTGCCACTAGCGTGGCAAAAGACTGTGTAACTGATTGTGAGTGTGCGCGATCGGTGACGTATGTTTTGTACGTGACATAATAATTATCTCAGTCCGAGAACCGTGTAGTGCAATCGATCGATCCTTTTGGGATTCTCTCGATTGCCGGGTAAGTGTGGACAGTATTTCTTTTCGCAACACGTTTTGCGCGATAGTCCTTTATTTACGAACAATTTACCACACAGCAAGGCTTATTAACCTCTCCCCTCATCTACCATTTCTCACAATCGTTCGAAAATTTTTACGTTAAACCAAAGAAATTTGTGTACCAATTTCCCCGAAATTGAACATAAAGATGTAGATATGCGACGAGTTCTCTTATCCTTTTGACTTGATTGATTTTAGAAACTGGCACAATTTGTTTAATACGTCGTTATAGCTTGATAGAATCTTTTCCTCGTCAAACAATGATAGCGGAAGAGCAATAAAGTTTATTGTAATTATTACCCTTCTTTCCGTTGCAGAAGAGACTTTTATAGCATCTTAGGTTTATCGCACAGTGCTAGTACACACGCAATTAAGAAGGCTTACAGACGATTAGCGAAGGAACTGCATCCTGATAAAAATAAAGATGATCCGGATGCCTCTCAGAAGTTTCAAGACTTGGGAGCGGCGTACGAAGTACTGTCAGATCCTGAGAAGAGAGAAATGTATGACAGGTGTGGGGAGGAATGCTTAAAGAAGGATGGCATGATGAATAGTAATATATGGATCCGTTTGCGAATTTCTTCGGCGACATTAATTTCCATTTCGGCGGGGAGTCGCAGCAACAGCAAACTCCCAGAGGTTCGAACGTTGTGATGGACCTGTATGTTACTTTAGAAGAATTGTATAGCGGAAATTTTATCGAGGTAAGTTTTCTCTCGCCGCAAGTAAGTACAACTACTTGCTGTAAACTCGGTGACTTCGTTGAGTTCATTTTGGTGCTGATTATTTCTTTCAGATTACGAGAAATAAGCCAGTTGTAAAGACCGCGAAGGGGACGAGGAAGTGTAACTGTAGGCAAGAATTAGTTACTCGCAATTTAGGAAACGGTAGATTCCAAATGATGCAACAGTCGGTGTGTTCGGAATGTCCAAATGTCAAGTTGGTCAATGAAGAACGTACACTGGAGGTAGAGGTTGAGCCAGGAATGGTAGATAATCAAGAAAAGAATCCTGATCTTCCTGAAGCACACAGGTATGTTCAAGCTGATTCTTAAGCAAAACAATTCTTCTAATTTCGTTATAATTAAAATTTATGTGTAATTGGCTAGAAAGAGAAGTAGCCTTATTTTCTAATTGGTCTTTATGCAATTTTTAATATTAATTTTTTAAATTGTAACTTTGATTAGAATGAGTTGCTATCTGGATTGACTTCTAACAAGTTTCTTTAAAGATAATATCTTGTAAATATACAATTTTGGAGATATAATTACATAAAGACACTGTAATGTACAAAATTATATAATGTATTGTGATGTGTATTTCAGATTGCGCGAATGGTACACCACAGTTGGCCATTCAGAAAATGCTAAATCATTATCTAGAGCAGGTGGAAGTGGTGACTTAAATGTGCCGTTATACAGGGT
>NW_011966344.1:8282-13955 GCF_000949405.1 Vollenhovia emeryi | reverse complement strand
TTGTGTTCCGGGGGGATTTACCTCCCCCCTTCGCACTCGCTCCGCCTCCTCCTTCTGCAGCATCACATGCTCGCAGAAGGAGGAGAAAGCTTCCCATTTTGCCCTGTCCCTGACTATGGCAGTCACTACCGCCCGCAGCGTCAGGTCAGGGCCTATCTTATCGACAAGGACCCGGCGCTGCGCATCCCACTCACTACACTCTTCGAGTGTATGCTGCGCCGAGTCCTTGTCCGCGCCACAGTGGTGGCACGCCTCGCTCGCCTCACGCCCTATCCGCCGCAGGTACTCACCGAAGCACCCATGCCCGGTGAGCACCTGCGACGTCCTAAATGAGGCTCGCGCCCACGGGCGCTCCAACCATTCATCCAGACACGGGAGGACGGCGTCGACAGTGCGCCTCCCCGGCGTATTTGGCGCCGAAAGTCGCACCCGCCAGTCCTCCCGCGTCTCCCTCTTAGCCTGGGCCCCGAGGAGCCTCCGGACCCGCGCCGTGACCGGGACGCCTTGCCCCCGGAGTTCCCTAGTGCGCCGGTACACTTTTGTGTACTCGGCCGCCACTAGGTCAAGGGGCGGCATCCCGGCCAACAGCGTGGCCGCCGTGTGGGATACCGTACGGTACCCCCGTATGGCTCTAATGGCCATACGCCTTTGAGCCCCCCTGAGGACGGAGAGGGATCTCCTGCTCCTCATGAGGGGCTCAGCCCACACGGGGGCACCGTACATCGCCATCGATGACAGGACGTTGGCGTAAAGCCTACGCGTCCTCCCACACGGCCCGCCCAGATTGGGCATTATGCGTGACAGCGCGTAGCCCGCGTTGTCCAATCTGGGCGCCAGTCTCCGGAAGTGCTCCTCGAAGCCCCAGGTCCTATCGATGTGGAGGCCCAGATATTTTATCTGGGCCCCCACCAGAATGCGCTCGCCATCCACGGTAATCCTGGCTTCAGGTGGCGGCCCGGCCGAGCCGTCATGAAAAAAGACGGCTTCGGTCTTCTTGGCCGCCACCTTTAGCCCTAACGCCTTGATCGCCCTAATGGCGCAGGCCACCGCCAGGTTACCCCTGGCGATGGCTTCCCCCCATCCCTCCCCGCTGGCCAGCACAAGCGTGTCATCCGCGTAACACACGCATGTGCAGCCAGCGGGGAGCGCCGCACGCAACACCCCGTCGTACGCGACATCCCACAGGAGTGGTCCTAGGACCGACCCCTGCGGGACGCCGCGATCCGCTCTCCACACACGGGAGTCTCCCTCCCTGTCTACACAGACTATGGACCGGTCCTGGAGATAGTCCCCAATTATCCCGCGCAGATAACCGGGGACCTCCAATTTCTCCAGACCGGTCACAATCTCTCGATGGGGGATGGAGTTAAAGGCGTTCGCCACATCAAGGGCGACAGCCAACACCACCCCTCCATCCCCCATCATCGCGTCCACAGTCTCGCGCACGTGGACTATGGCGTCCACCGTGGAGCGCCCCTCCCTGAAGCCGAACTGCCTCTCGGACAGGCCGGGCCCGGCATTCTCGATGTGCCTCACTAATCGGGCCGCAATCACCCTCTCGAGAAGTTTCCCGGCCTCGTCCAAGAGGCAGATCGGCCTGAAGCTCCCGGGTTCGTCCGGGGGCTTTCCCTCTTTGGGGAGGAGCACCAGCCTCGCCTTCTTCCACAGCCCCGGGAAGATGCCCTCCTCCAGACACCGGGTATACAACCCCTCCAGTCTGTCGGAGAGCTCCCCCAGGGCTGCCTTCAGAATTACGCCGGGGACCCCGTCCGGACCCGGCGCTTTGCCCTTCTTGAGCTTCTTAGCCGCTCGCGCCAGCTCCGTCCGGGTAATCCCCAGCTCCTCCTGCCAGGGCTGATGCTCCCCCCCGTGTTCCGCATTTCGTGGAGGAGGACCGCCATCGTCCCCCGCTGGGAATAGGGCTTCCACCACTTCTTGGAGAAAGCGTGGGTCCAAGCTCTCCACCGTCGGAGGCGCCCCCGAACTTAACTTGTTCATTACAAGTTTATAGGGGCGCCCCCAAGGGTCCTCGTTAAGAGAGCCTACTAGCTCCTCCCACGCTCTCTCCTTGGCGGTCCTAATTGCCGCCCTCAAAGCCTTCCTTCTTTGGCGGTACTCCTCCACGAGCCTCTCCTCCTCCGCAGGTGGAGTTCCCCTCCTCCTTCTGGCCCGCAGGACGGCTCTCCCGGCGGCCACCGAGGATTTCCTCAACGCGTCTATGTCCTCCGACCACCAGTAGGCCGCCCTGCGGGCCACGAACCTGGCGCGCGGCATAGCGGCGTCGCACGCACTCGTCAGCACCCGCTGCACCCACTTCGCCTCCTCTTCCACCGTGGGCGCAGGGACCGGCTGCGCCCACAGTGCCGCGATTAGGGACTCCTTAAATTTATCCGGGTCCAACTTGTCTGTTTTCCACCTAGTCATTCGCACTTGCGGTCCCGTCCTCCCCCTCTCCCATGCGAACTCTATGTGGATGGGAAGGTGGTCGGAAAGCAACTCAAGGCCATCCACCACCCCCCATCCACTTATCCTCCTCGCGGCCGCAGGGGAAGTCCACGTCAAATCGACGATTGACTCCCCCTGCGGCCTTACGCAGGTGCTGACGTTCCCTACGTTTTCTAAGTGGAGGCCCAGGCGCGCAGCCCAGGCCTCCACGTCTGCCCCCTTGGCGTCTGGCCGCCGGGAACCCCAAAGTGCCGATTTGGCATTGAAGTCCCCGGCGACCAGAATCGGTCCGGGGAGATACTCCCGGACCAAATCCTCCAACTCCTCGAGTCTCGCGTCCGCTTCGGCACGGGTAAGGCTGGGCCTCAGGTAGACCCCGATTACAAACAGGGGCCCCCATTTGGCCGCCACCCAGCCCTCCCCGGCCTTGAGTCTCGAGAAGGGGGGAGCCTGCTCCCCCGTTCTCCTCCAGACAATCGCCGCCGAGCCGTCCGTGCTCCCCGCCCAACAAGGGCTCTTAGGGACACGGTACGGCTCAGCGACGATTCCCAGTCCGCAACCACGCTCCGCCAGGCTGTGGAGGAACAGATCCTGAGCCCGGCGGGCGTGGTTAAGATTCGCCTGAAGCGCCACTAACGCCGTGAAGGCGCCGCCTTCCCAGCCTCCTCCTGGCTGTTGCTCTCATTCGGGTGTGTCCCTTGCGCCGCCGGCTCGGTCTCCATGGGCTCTCCTCCTTGCTGCTTAGGCGAGCTAACCGTCGGTTCCTTGTCCCGGCCTTCTTCTCTGCTCTTCCTGGCAGCCCTCTTCCTCTCGTTCTTGCTCGGGAGTCGGCACGCTGCCCCTCCAGCCTTGTGGTTGGAGGGCAATCCTCTCCCTTTACATACTGCGCAGTTGGGGGTCTCGGTACACCCCTGCGCCTTATGCCCTTCTTGCCGCACCGGTAGCATAACATGCTCCTATCGGTGCTGCTTTTGCATTGCGCTCTAATGTGCCCCCTCTCCAGGCACCTGAAGCATACTAACGGGCGGGGGTCGAGCATCTCCACTCTGCACGACACCCAGCCCAGCCTTATCCTCCTCATCTCGGCTGTTCTCCTTGCCACCGCACTGGACCCAGCATGTACCCATTCCGCTGGGGGTCCGCCGGATGGGGCCCACCTTTACGTCGTCCGGGAGCCCACCACCAGCTTTCGTCACCGCAGCCCGAATCTCTTCTTCGGAGAAGGATTCATCCAAATCCTTAAACCGGATCTCCGCCCTTTTTTCTGGGCGGGTGACCTTCACGCCCTTGCCCTCCCCAACTGCTTTTATCGTGGTGGCAAGCGTGTCCGCCTTGGCCTTGGCTTCGGCACCTCCAGAGATCTCGAGCAGGGTAGCTCCGTTCAGGGCTTTCCTGCTCTTGACCTTCTCGATTCCTAGGTCCTCCAGTTTGATCTGGGACCTTAGGAATCTCATTCCCTCAGCTGCCTGACCTTCCGGGAATGAGATCGCCACCGCAGCGGTTTTAGGCGACCTCCTCTTCGGCTGCTCCTTCTGCCCCTTCTTCTCGGCCCCGTTGATGGTCGCCGTAGTCGCAGGCTTCCCGGATTTCGCCACCGGATTTTGCTCCTTGTTTTCCTGCTTCTTCCTCCCCTTTCTCACCACCTCCGCCCAGGAGGTGGTTGGCTTGGCTAGAGCCGGGGTCCTCTTATCCTCCTTGGAGGGCTTCTTTTCCTCTTTCGGCTTGGTCTCCTTGCTGTTTCGGACGATCCGCGCCGCCGTTTCTCTCGCCCTCAGCCTCACCTTATCCTTAATTTCCTCTACGTTGGTGACGACTGGGAGTCTCTTCCCGCTCTCTCCCTTTCCTTTCGGGATTCGGCTCAGCGCTCCCTGGCACCTAGTGATTAAATTTTCCAGGTTGCGCTTCACCTTGCTTGAGTCCCCACAGACCACTTCCTTTATGGAGACTCCCTCCATAACTCGCCTGATGCCCTCCATGGCGTCTTCTTCGGGCGGATCCTCCAGCACTTTGCGCTGTCCTCTCAATGTTGGTCGATGGACGGTATCATCAGACCTATTCGCTGTTTCCAGCTTTCCCCTCTTAGCCGCCCCTTGTTTTCGGCCCTGGGCCTTGGGCTTCCTCTGTTCTTGCGCACGGGCACTGGCCTGGGAGGAATGGCTTGTCCCCTGCCACACGTCGTGCATCTCCAGCCCTACTTCTGGCCTTTCCTCGACCATGGTCACCTCCTCGACCGTGGCCGTTTCCCTCTTCGCCTTCTTTTCCGCCGCTATCCTTGCGGCTCTCTCCTCTTGGAGAAGGGCCGTGAGCTTCTCCACCTGATTCTCCAGGCTCCTGACCCTCTCCTTCCACCTCTCTATCTCCTCCGAGGCCGCGCTGTTGGAGCCTGCTGATTTTGCAGCCACCACAGTAGCCGCCGCTCGTAGTGTCGCGGAAGACGCCTTTAGGTCCCTAACATACGTGCCTTTTAGGTTCGACGACCTTTCGGCAACCTTGACGACGACATTTATGTTCTCTAACATTTCTGCCGCCATCTCCTCCTGGCTGAGGGACTCCATTCGACGGATGGTCTCCTTCTCAGGCGTCGCACTTCTTGGGGCCACCTTTGGGTTAGCCACCTCCTCCAGCGCCTTTTTTTCCGCTTTGAGCAGCCGGATCTCCCTTCTGACCTGCTCCTTCTTCTTCTTTTTATATCCCTCACCCGTCGTTGAGGGCCTCCCTCTCTTCTTCCATTTTCCGGTTATGTAATCCACGGAAGAGGTCGATGACTCTTCGCTGTCTGAGTGAGAGACATCATCCTCCCTATTTTCCACCTCCGTGTCGGACCCATCTGAGTCCGGGAGCGGGAGATCTAGGATCTTCTTAGAAGACCGCGGCCCTGGCCTGTTCCGCGTCCTCATAGCCAGCACTCTGACTCCCTCGCGTCGGGTCTCTCCTTGGGGCTCTGCCGACCCACCTCCCTTTGTCCCCTTGGAGCTGCCCGCTTCACCGTCTTGAATCTCCGCATGGTTTTTTGTGTGTTTCGATTTCATTATGGCAGATATTGTTTACTCCGGTTCGCCCATCATGGGACCCCCACCGCAGTGGGGGTACTATCCCCGGTTAAGTAAAACCCTAGTTAAGGGCCGGGAAGCGGAGAAGCCGCTTGTCGGGGAGCCACCCCTATCCCGGCCAGTGACTCTATGAAAAAGGGTTCCTGGAGACGGCCAGGTCCACCATTATGTTAAAGGA
>NW_011966344.1:0-5638 GCF_000949405.1 Vollenhovia emeryi | reverse complement strand
ACCTCCGGTTGACCCGCCTGTCGCTATGCGCCAGGAGAGTCGCTACCCGATTCCCCGTACGGGGAGAAGCTACGTCCCTATTCGAGAGACACGCCGCGTCAGGGGTTGGCCCAGCCTCCCCCCAACCGCCGCGCTCCCGCGAGACCGACCCAAGGGCATCGCGTGTTGGCCTTAACCACACACGCGAGCCGTCGGCAGCCCCGGGTTCCGATTCAGTGCCACCCTAAGCGGGTGACTCTGTTCACCCCGCGAGCCGCCATATGGGCCTGCCTCAGGCTTCCTTCCTTTAGATTCAGGACCCAAAGCGATGGCGCTAAGAGTCCCTCCTCCTCCGGTCCGCCCACCGAGGGGAAAGACTTCCCTCGGGTTGGCGCACTCGCGCCCACGAGACATCTTCAGGGCTCTCTCAGTCAACGCAGGCGAGGGCCGCGGCTTAAGGACATTCCTGCCCCCGACCTACTGATGAGGAATTACGGCTATTGCCCACCTCAAACTTCAGCCGTGACCGCAGCACCAAGCGGCGAAGCCCGATCCTTCCCCTCTATGATGTCCAGGTATGCACAACGGTATGTGCACCCTGCCCGAAGCCAGAGCCCCGTCAGCCACAGGAGGGGTACTCCTGCGTTACCGACTCACACCACGAGGAGGTGGGGTTGGCACATGGGCCCGGTGGCCCTTCTGCGAGTCGGACGTCTTCCACCTCGACCCAGGATGCCGGTGGCTGTCCCCTGGAGCCGTCATGGATGTAGACGGCCTCCGTTTTGGCAGCCGCCACCTTCAATCCCAGGGCCCTTATCGCCCTTGTCACTGCAGCGATTGCGATATTTGCCCTTTCTGCCGCTTCCTCCCATCCCTCCCCACCGGCCACCACCAGCGTGTCATCTGCATATCAGATGGTGGTGCTGCCGGTGGGAAGGGCTGCGTCTAACACTCTGTTGTATGCGACGTCCCACAGGATCGGCCCCAGTACCGATCCCTGCGGGACGCCGCATCCCGCCTGCCACTCTCTGTGTTCTCCCTGCCCATCTGAGCAGGATATCCTACGATTTTCAAGGTAGTCCTTGATAATACTCCTCAGATAGGCAGGGACCCCCAGGCTCTCCAAAGCCCTCCTAATCTCGGCATGGGGGAGGTAGTTGAAGGCATTCGCAATGTCTAGGGCGACTGCCAGCACTACGCCTCCCTCCCCCAGAATATGGTCAGAGAGGGACTTAAGCCGCTTAATTGCGTCTATTGTGGACCGTCCCTCCCTGAAGCCATATTGCCTGTCCGAGAGCCCTTGGCCCTCTCCCCCCTCCAGGTAACCCGTAAGTCTCCCGGCTATCACCCGCTCCATCATTTTACCCGCCTCGTCCAGCAGGCAAATGGGCCTATAGCTGGACGGGGCCTCGGGTGCCTTGCCCTCCTTCGGGAGTAGGACTAATCTAGCTTCCTTCCAGATAGTCGGGAAGCTTCCCTCCCTCAGGCATGCTGAGAAGAGTTTCTCCAGCCTGCCCGCCACCTCGTTTAGCGCCACCTTCCATGCCGCTGCGGGGATGCCGTCTGGTCCCGGGGCTTTGCCTGCTTTCAGCTTTTTCGCAGCTTTCCGCAGCTCAGCCTCCGAGACCTCGTACACCCCCTCTTCCTCTCGCTCTTCTCGCGCTCGGTCCTCCACCTCGTTCCCTTCCCTTTCATCCCCTCCCGGGAAGAGAGTAGTCACCACCTCTCCCAGGAAACGGGGGTCCAGAGACTCCACCGTAGGGGGCGCCCCACTGTTCAGTCTATTCATGACTAACCTGTAGGGACGCCCCCACGGGTCCTCGTCCAGGGTGGCGATGAGCTCCTCCCAAGCTTTCTCCTTAGCTCTTCTCACCGCCACCCTGAACTCCACTCTCCTCTCTTGATAGAGCTCTTTGAGCTCCTCAAGATAGGCGGACGGACCATTCCTCTTACGCTCCTTCTGCAGGGTCCTCCTTGCGCGCACCGCTGCTTTCCGGAGTTCCGCGATTGCTTCCGTCCACCAATACGCGCTCCGCCTCGGGGCAAATCTGGCCCGAGGCATCGCGCTATCGCAGGTGGCCGTCATGGCTCGTCGGAGCCATTGGGCCTCCTCCTCAACCCCCATGTCCTCGGGGCCACGTGCCCAGTTGGCTGCCGTGAGTGACGCCAGAAGTTTATCCGGGTCCATCTTGGTGACAGCCCACCTACGTGGACCCTCCCTTTCCGGCGCCCCTCCGTTCCCCACACGGAACTCCATCTCGATGGGCAGGTGGTCGGATAGGATATCGTTATCCTCCGCCATTCGCCACGAGGTCGTCCATCCCGCGGCCGCAGGGGAAACCCATGATAGGTCAATTACGGATTCCCCCTGCGCCCGCACGCACGTGCTCTTAACCCCCCTGTTGAGGAGGTGGAGCCCCAATCGCGCGGCCCACTCCACTACCTCCTCCCCCTGGCGTTCGGCCGCCGGGAACCCCACATCGCCGACTTGGCGTTGAAGTCCCCGGCGACCAAAATGGGGGCTGGGAGGAGTCCCTCGATCTGGGTCTCCAGATCGCCTAACCTTTCCTCAAAATCGTGGCGGGAAAGGCTGGGCCGCAAGTAGACACCAATCACCACTAATGGTCCCCACTTTACTGCGACCCACCCCTCTCCGCCACCTATTTTAGACACGGGAGTGTGTCTCTCCCGTGTCCTCCTCCAGGTGATAGCCACCGAGCCGTCCGTGCTACCCACCCAACATGGGTGTTTGGGCACTCTGTTCGGCTCGGCGACTATCCCTAGGCCGCAATTCCTCTCCGCCAGGCTGTGCAGGAAAAGGTCCTGTGCCTGGCGGGAGCGGGCCAAGTTCGCCTGTATCGCCCTCAGCATGGTGAAGGCGATGCCGTGCCGGCCTCCTCCTGGCCTTCTCCCCCTCTACGTTCGATTGTCTGGCTCACAGCCAGGGGTTCAGTCTCCATAGCCTCCGCTGTGTTGACTTCCCCCCGGGCCACCTCCTTCTCCGTCTCCTTCGGCTTCTGCGCCCCGGTCTTTCTTGCCTTCTTCGTGGCCTTCTTGGACAACGGGGGGCAGGCCGCCCCTCCCGCCTTGTGGCGTGCCGGGAGCCCTCTCGCGCTACAGACTGGGCAATTTAAGTCGTTGGCACAGTTTTGTGCCCTGTGACCTTCCTTGCCGCATCTATAACATAGGGCACTCCGGTCCACCGGGTTGCGGCATTGTTCCCGGACCCCCTCTCCAAACACCGGAAGCACACCAAGGGCCGGGCGTTGAGCATCTCCACCCTCAACGACACCCACCCAACCCTTATGCGCTTCTCCGATGTGACCTTGGCCGCCGCTGCCACCGGGCACTGGGCCCAGATTGTCGCCATCCCGTTTGGGGCCTTCCTCGGTTGGCCCATCCGAATATCCCTTGTTCGCAGCCCCCTACCTGGGCTATTGCCTGGGAGATCTCCTCCCCAGTAAGGGACTTATCAATGTCCTTTACGCGTATCTCCGCCATTTTCATGGGGCGGGAGATACGCACTCCCTCTTTCCCGGCCACGGCCCCACGCATCGCGTTCGCAAGGGCGTCGGCCTTCCCCGCGCTCTCCGGCCCCGATACTTCAAAGATCAGGGCCCCGGTGAGCGCCCTCCTCTGTTTGAGGGGCCCGATCCCTAGGGCCTCCAGGTCCACTTTGGCCCTTATGTCCCGCATCCCCTGTGCGTTTTCGCCCACGGGGAACGAGACCGTCACGGTCTCGGATCTCGGGGTCCTCCTCTTCCTTTTCCGGGCCTCCGGATCCTGCGCCTTCACCCCCTGGGCCTCAGTCGCCTTAACTGGGTTTTCGGCCGTTCTCTGGGGGCGTTTCTCCGGCTTACCGCCTCCTCCTGCCGGGATTGGCTGCTTGGCCCGATCTCCTTTATTGCCGGGTGGTTTTGTTTTAACCACGTCGGCATACCGTCTCTTCTCACCCCCCTTGCCAGCGTTCATTGGTGGTTCCGGCTTCTTGGGGCCTGTTGCCGTCTCCTTCTTCTCGGTTGCCGGCTTCCTCCTTCCTTTTTTCCCCCTGGTTACCTCCACCCATGGGGTTTCCTGAGTGCCAGGGATCTGCCTTTTCGACATTTTAGTGTCGGAGATTATTTTTTCCGCCGTCTCCCTGGCCTTCACCCTCATTCTGTCCCTTACCACCTTAATATTGGTGATAACGGGCAGACCTTTCTTTGTCCCCTCATTCCCTTTTTTGGGATCCTCCGGGATCCTGGACAGGGCTCCCTCGCACCTGATCACCAAGTTTTGGAGGTTCCGTCTTACCTCCTGTGGGTCTCCCTTGGTGACGTCCCTGATGGAGACCCCCTCGATTATCCTCCTGACATCCTCCATGGCGACGTCTAGAGGAGGTTCGTCTAGCGCCCTCCTCTACCCTCTGATTCTCGGTCGGTAAACCGGGTCTTCCCCTCTCGGTTGTACCGCCAGTTTCTCCTCTTTCTCTGCCTTCTGCCTGGCTAGGGCTTTATCGGCTGGGGCCTTGGACCGCGTAGCCCGCTTACCCTTAGCTGGCTTTGCGGGGCTCTGGTCTTGGACTCGGGGGGGGAAGTCCTCTTCGGGCCTCTCCTCCGTCATCATAGCCTCCCCCATTGTTCCCTTACTCTCCTCTTTCGCTCTGGCATCCCTCTCCTCCTGGAGAAGGGTCGCCATTTTCCCCACTTGAGATTCAAGGTTCCTCACTCTTTCCCTTAATCTCTCGTTCTCTTCCTCCATCTGCCTTCCGCTGGTGCCCGCCGTCTTCTTGGCCACCACGGTTGCGGCTGCTCGGAGGTTCTTCGAGCAGATCTTCAATTCCTTGACATAAGTGCCTTTCAGATTTTTAGATCTTTCGGCCACTTTCATCACTATGTTCACATTTTGCAGCATTTCTGCTGCAATCTGTGCTCCATTTAGGCCCTCCAGTTGCGCCACCGTTTCCCTCTCCGGGGTCGTGTCACGTGGCATCACCTTCGGGTTCAAAACCTCCTCGAGTGCTTTTTTCTCCGCCTTGAGCCTCCTTATCTCTTTTCTGCACTCTTCCTTCCTCCTCTTTTTAATGCCTACATAGGTTGTGGCAGGTCTCCCCCTCTTCTTCCTTTTCCCGGTGAGTGCATCCACCGAGGACTCCGAGGACACTTCATCGCTGTCCGTGGATGGGTCTTCGCGTAATACGTCGACCATAGTCTCCGTATCCGACTCGTCCGAGTCCACCGGGAGTGGCACGCTCCTGGCCACCTTTGAACACGCTGGCCCCGGTTTGGTTCCGCGTGTTGCCGATGCACTGGCATCTCCTCCTCGCTGGGTTATCCCTCGGAGCTCCACCTTCCAACCTTCCAGCCCCTGGGAGTTACCCGCTCCATTGTAGTCGCCTGCTCTTTCTTTTTGTTTTTTATGAGTGGACTTCATTATGGCAGATAATTAGATGTCCGGTTCGCCCATCATGGGACCCCCACCGCAGTGGGGGTACTATCCCCGGTTACATTATTCCCTAATTAAAGGCCGGGCAGTGGAGATGCCCTTTTCGGGGGAGCCACCCCCTATCCCGGCCGGTGCTTCTACGAAAAGTGTTTCCTGGAGACGGCCAGGCCCACTATGACGTTAAAGTTTTTACTTCACCCCCGGAGAGGAGCGCGCACCGATCCGATCGGCCGCA
>NW_011966343.1:7792-13970 GCF_000949405.1 Vollenhovia emeryi | reverse complement strand
GCGCGATTAATATAAAAAGGAATGGAAAGGAAGGAAGGCGGGTCAATCTAAGCTAAGTAACGCTACGGTTAACTGCTGTGACGCAGGTGAAAGAATTATACTAGTTTTGAATAAAGAAGACTTTTTTATTTAAACGGTTGAATAGTCGACCTAGAGTCGTTGTGTGAACCCGGCAAACGATCCCGAATCACAACCCGTGCCCCGACTGCGTCGGGACGCACAACACGACTATGATTGGTTAATTCTTATGTGTCTGACTGAATTGACCAATTACAGTCGATTATTCTTACGACTGCGACTCTGCGACTCTCATTGTAGACCCCGCAGAAAACGCGACGCGCGACCTGTGATAATCCAATGACCGTACAGATTTTATGGAAAAGCTGTAAGCTCATTGGATAATCGCATTGCAAGATTACTCATGCGCCGTACGAAAGCTCGTCGGATGTTTCGATTAGCTGATCTAATTGCATAAAGATGTAATTAATGTAATCTTGTAGCGAATTCGGTCACTTGGTTAGCGCAAGAAAGCAGGACCGATCAAACCACGGAGCCGATCAAACCGCGGCTGCGCGGGGCCGGTCCAACCGCGGGGCCGCGTGCGGCGCACCGGTTGCACGCGCCTAGAGCCGGCCCTGTAAAGAGACCCCGTCCACGCACGGTGTCAACCGTGCCTGTCTTCGTCGACCTCCAGGGCTTCATCGTCGGTGAAAAATTTATCGTAAAGGAGGTGGCCGTGCTGCGAGACAAACATGTGTTAACGCATCATGTTTTTAAAGCACCGATAGCCTGGGATCTACTAACGAGAGCCGAAAAATCGCAAGCTTGCTGGCTATTCGGCTGGCGGATTCGGATTCAGCGACCTTTTTTTTGTTAACGCAGGAGAATCCTTTATGGATACCCGAGACCCCCCTGGGAGGGGTTTTGTTAACTTAACCCGGGTTATGTGGGACTGCCCCTCAACGAGGTGCGCGCCGAGAAGTTGTTTGGCGCGCGGGCTTACCCACTAAACTCCTGCGGTGGCCTGCGCGGTGCTTTGACTTTGGGGGGGCGGTCGGGCATTGACAGTCATTCCTTCCGGTCCTCCCCCCGCACCGGCCCGCCGTTGGTCTGGCGGGCCTTCGCGCGCCCTCTCCCCGGTGGCATTGGGGGAGGGGGGCTCCCCCGTAGGGGAGCCCTCTACTCATTTGGGCGGGGGAGGCGGCCACCACCTCCCTCGTCCGCCTCCAAGGGAGGCCGGGCCGAACGGGAACTCCAGCCCGTCCGACTCAGGCCAGCTCCCCCGTTGTTGTTGGGGGAGGGCCTACTCCTCCGCTGTCATCCAGGCGGCGATTCGCCCGCTATGAGAGGAGGACGTCGCCCGCAAGCTTGAAGGCGACCCCTCCCCGCCCGTCAGGGCGGTGCGGGCGGCTGAGAGGGGGACGGGGCGGGGGCAAGTGCGCGAGCGAGCAATCTTGCCTGGCTTCGCATCAGGGGAGGGGAGGCTGGGGGGATGATGATCCCCCGCCTCTACTTCTTCCTCCCCTGCCTCCCCGCCCCCATCCCCCCGCGGCAGGCCGGGCCCGAGGTTGGTGTCCCCGAGCCCAACGCCGCCGTCGACGCTGTTGTGGCGGGCGGAGGAGGGGTACCTGTCCCCTCCTCTCACGCTCCGCCGCACAGTGGTCTGGAACGGACAAACACTTGTTCAAAATAGGCTACAGGTCGTATTTCTTAACCGATTTTAATGTTTCTTGAACAGAAATACTCGGAAATAAATTCTGAAGAGAACTGTGAGAGCCGAATTTTGATTTTTTGTGTTAGTGCAAAAATATGTAAGAAAAAAGTGTGTTAAACTAGCACTTTTCGACTAAATTATTTTTTATCTGACTCCAAGCTACTTTAACAACCTTACTATCGATGAAAATCAATACTGTCCCATCATAAGAAACAAAATAATTCAATAATAATTTAACTTAATTGTTATTAACAAATTATTGAAAGAAATTATGGTTCCTCGTGCTTTATCACAGAAATAATTAGTTTATTAACTTAATTGGTCTAAAATTACTATAATAATGATTTCTAACAAAACTTGATTGTAAACTAACAATATCCATTATTATAAACAATCAAATAAACAAATAGTAATTTTTAGATTCCTTATTTCAGAATATTTTAAATATATGAATTAGAATTACGTTAACAATGTAAATTTGTTGTTAATAACCAACACACAAAAATATAATCAAATCATTGATCATGCTCGCGCGCGCGTGTGTAATGTTGTAAATAATTGTGTAAATTGTTCCTGCGACAGGAAATATGTTTTTTAAATGGTTTAGTCAACTTGTAATTGGTATTGCTGAATTAGCTGCATAATTTCGATATCGACCTCATCTTCCGGCTTTGTCCATTGTTGCCTTAAAGAAGCGATATACGGATCAGAAGACACAAGCAATTTGTGGATGAGATCTTGATTTGCTGCCAGTCGAGAATACCTTCGAGTATGAAATTCTCGGAAGCGCTTAAAATCTTTGTTGCGTGCTAATTCAGTAATACCAATTATAAGCTGACTAAACCGTTTAAAAAACATTTCCTGTCACAGGAACAATTCACACAATTATTTACAACATTACACACGCGCGCGCGAGCATGATCAATGATTTGATTATATTTTTGTGTGTTGGTTATTAACAACAAATTTACATTGTTAACGTAATTCTAATATCTATTGACTCATAATTCTACGTGTAACTAATTCATATATTTAAAATACCCTGAAATAAGGAATCTAAAAATTACTATTTGTTTAGTTGATTGTTTATAATAATGGATATTGTTAGTTTACAATCAAGTTTTGTTAGAAATCATTATTATAGTAAGTTTAGACCAATTAAGTTAATAAACTAATTATTTCTGTGATAAAGCACGGGGAACCATAATTTCTTTCAATAATTTGTTAATAACAATTAAGTTAAATTATTATTGAATTATTTTGTTTCTTATGATGGGACAGTATTGATTTTCATCGGTAGTAAGGTTGTTAAAGTAGCTTGGAGTCAGATAAAAAATAATTTAGTCGAAAAGTGCTAGTTTAACACATTTTTTTCTTACATATTTTTGCACCAACACAAAAAATCAAAATTCGGCTCTCACAGTTCTCTTCAGAATTTATTTCCGAGTATTTCTGTTCAAGAAACATTAAAATCGGTTAAGAAATACGACCTGTAGCCTATTTTGAACAAGTGTTTGTCCGTTCCAGACCACTGTGCGCCGCCTCCTTCTGCGAGATGACTTTCTCGCAGAAGGAGGCGAACGCATGCCAGGACCCCTCCTCTTCCAGGATGGCGGCAATCACCGCTGGAAGGGAGAGGTCCTGTCCCACGACGCGGACGAGCACTGCCCGCTCGTCCGTCCACGCTGCACTGCGCCAGTGTGTGCTGGGCAGTGTCGTCCGCGGCCTCGCAATGGTGGCAACCGGGAGTCTGCTCCTTCCTGATACGACTCAGGTAATGGCCAAAACACCCATGGCCAGTCAATACCTGAGTCATACGGAAGGACAACCCGCCCCATCCTCTATCGACCCATTGGTCGAGGAGGGGCCCGATTGCTCCGACGACGCGCAGCCCCGGGGTATTATTCCCCGAGGCTGTTAGCGCCTCTCGCCATTTGGCGATTTCGCGCCGCCGGTGCTGGAGTCTTCGTCGAGCACGGTGATTCGCCGTCCATCTTATCGGTCTCCCCCCTGAGTCGCGGCTTTCGAGGAACATGTACTGTTCCTCAGCCGCGATCTCCATTGGGGGGAGACCGGCGATCACCGCCGCCGCGTTGTACGCCACGGTCCGGTAGGCTCTAGCGATCCTCGCGGTAATCGGGCGCAATGCGCGCGCCATACATGCGCGCGCGCGCCGCGAGTCTCGGGGCCCAAACTGGGGACCCATAGAGCGCCACCGAACTGACCGTGTTAGCGTACAACCGACGCACCTTGCCGTCCGGGCCACCCAGATTGGGAAGGAGGCAACCAAGCACGGCCGCCCCCCCACCCCCGCACGTCTGGCGGCCCCTGCGAGGTGGCTCTCGAAGCTCCATCGGTCGTCAAGTGTCAGTCCGAGATAATTCATCTCCCGACCGAACCTGACGAGGGTTGCACCCACAGTCAAGGTTAACCCCTCGGGCGGCTTGCCGTGTGTTCTATCGTGGAACACAACGGCCTCGGTCTTACCGAGTGCCACCTCGAGGCCTAGACTGCGGATAGAGCCAACTACCGCTCCCGCTGCCACCTCTCCTCTGGAGAGGGCCTCCCCCCAGTTGCAGCCCCCGGCCGTCACGAGCGTGTCATCCGCATAGCAGACGACGTGACAGTCGGGGGGGAGGGGAACACGTAGCACCGAGTCGTACCCCAGGTTCCAGAGGAGTGGTCCCAGCACGGATCCCTGGGGCACTCCCCGGTGCAGTCTCTCCCGTTGGCGCACCCCCCGCCTTGGTCGATATACTCGACCCTATCCCTCAGGTAGTCACTCACGACGTGGGTGAGGTAAGACGGTACCCCGTGGCGCCGGAGTGACTCCCTGATATGTCTCCAGGGTAGGGTGTTGAAGGCGTTGGATATGTCCAACGATATAGCCAACATCACCCCCCCCCTGGGTCGTCGCCTCTTCAGGGAGGGCCTGAACGCGTTTAATCGCGTCTATCGTTGACAGGCCCTCTCTGAACCCAAATTGGGCCCCGCTGATATTGGGGCCCTTCTGGAATAGGTGCTGGACGAGGCGGTTGACGAGCACGCGCTCAAACAGCTTGCCCGCCTCGTCCAGGAGGCATATTGGTCTGTTGCCGACGGGAGAGAGATGTCTTTCCCCTCCTTCTGGAGGAGTACTAATGTAGCACTCCTCCACTGCGGGGGGAAAGTCCCTCTCCTGAGGCACGCACTATAAGTGCGTGTGTACTGCTCCCCGAGGACGTCCATGGCTAGGGCGTGGATCTTCTTATGGAGGCCGTCGGGGCCCGGGGCCGTATTGCCCCTAAGGCCCTTCCTGACGGCCCTCCGGAGTTCCTCTGGCTGGACGTCGAGGGAGTCGTCCCAGTCGGGGGAATCTTCCCCCGACTGTAAGGGTGGCCCCTCGTCCTCCCCGATATCGTCGGGGAAGAGGGTCCGTACCACCCTTTGGACGAATCCCACGTCCAGCCGCTCCGTTAACGGGGGCGCCTATGGTCTCAGTACCGAATACCATTTTATATGGGCGCCCCCACGGATTCGGCGACCCCAAAAATGTATAGAAATGTTTATCTCGTCTGGTGGACAAGACCTTTTTTTCGTGTGCCTGTGTTATCGTTGCCTTGCATAAACTGCTATTTTTTAAAAGTGGAGTATCTATAGCTTGATTTGTTTCAATGAAATCCCAATCGGCACATGGTGTTAAATAATTTGGTTTGGATCGTTTGGAAACACGATTGCTTACGGACGTTTCTGTTTTTATTTTGCACCTCCAATTTTCGATTTCATTCAAAGAATCTCGCTCAGCTTTTTCTATTTCTATATTTTTTTCCATTTCTAAGTCAATTTTATCTTCTTCATCATCTTTGTCATCCTCATGTAGCCTTTTTATTGGACTCGAAATATTTTCGCTGACGATCATTTTTTGGTTTGATTCACCAGATGTTAATTTTAATTTTCCATCCAGATACTCAATGTGCCGACAGATGAATTTGTCAATTCGCATTGGTAACTGATTTTTAAACACTCTGGTTTTCAATTCAGCAAACTCAGCTTCAACATAGGATGATGATGCAATAATTTTCGAGCTGTGTTTAAAGTATGGCCTCATTATGCCTGACCATAATGGCAAATAAGGTAATAGTTTCTTTATCTTTATAGCAGCGTCAATA
Organism: Vollenhovia emeryi; assembly: GCF_000949405.1. Lineage (NCBI taxonomy): Eukaryota > Metazoa > Arthropoda > Insecta > Hymenoptera > Formicidae > Vollenhovia > Vollenhovia emeryi. Next base: position 8,108 of record NW_011966343.1, on the reverse strand, counting down.
TTATAATATGCAATGGTACCATTATTTGATTTATGGGCAACTTCTTGAGCTTCAAGAAATACATTATCAGCTCAGGTTGTCCAGCCTCTTGCAACGATCTCGTCGTAATCATCGCAGCTTAATCATGATCTTTTTCTAGATCATCAATTATTACACCTTTGATAATATTAGTAACATTTCTTAAATGTATTTCGGATTGTAGTAGCATTTCGTTTTCTTCGTTTAAGCCTATTGCTTCGCTTAATGCTACTATCAATACCGATTTTATAAAATTATATGCCTCAGTAAAATTGTCCATCTGGTATAATTGTCCTAG
>NW_011966343.1:0-5266 GCF_000949405.1 Vollenhovia emeryi | reverse complement strand
AGATGCAGTTTTCGAAATTTTCTAAGTCCGCGAGGGTGGAAAATTTTTTCGGAAATCTGGCGTTCTGACACGAGTTCTGGTAACCCCCCGAAGAGTTCTAACGATTATCCTTAACGACCGTGGCTGTGAAACCCGGAACTAAAGAGTTCTAGCGCTTTAAAGATGCAGTGTTCGAAATTTTTTAATTCTGCGAGAGTAAAAAATTTTTCCGGAAATTCTTCAATGTTTTAATATTTCTGGTTGGCCGTCGAAGTGTTCTATAGTTTGCAATCGGTTTTAGAAAGTTTCGTCGATTAAAGCTGTAAAAACAAAATAAACGTAGGGCCAAGTTCAAAGTACTGAAACTTTAAAGGACTATAACTTTCTTGCTCTTTATTTTACCGCTTCGATCATTAATGACAATCATCATAACTCTTTGTGGGGCTACCAGAACTCTCGAGAAATTGTCAAAATTTTGAAAAAATTTTGACCCATATGGCCTTGATAATTCTGAAAATTTTTTTTGGAATTTCGGAAATTTCTTATGAGTTCTGGTAGCCCCACAAAAAGTTCTGACGATTACCCTTAATGATCGAAGCGCAAAAATTATAAATAAGAAAATTACAGCCTTCCAAAGTTTCATAATTGTGAAGTTGGCCCCCCGTTTTTTTCAAATTTTGTTTTTACCGCTTTAATCGACGGAACTCTTTTTATAATCCATAGAAAACTCTAGAACTCTTCGGGGGGCAACCGGAACTCTACTTATTTTTTCAAATTTTGAAAAAGTGGGGCCAGCTTCACAGAGGTCAGTTACGTTTCGTTACGTATGCATTACGTGTGACTAAACTATAGTATATAATTAAATATACTATATAGAGTAGTATATAATCTAATTAACTTCAACTATACGTTGTATAATAGTGAAATAGTCGTGTATTACTGTAATTTATTATGGGTATACGCGGAAACCAGAGGCCTCTCTCTGTTCCATGGCCTTCTCTGAAGAAAGGATGGAGACAAAGCTTAGTATATTTCATCTGACAATTGTATATATTCAAGGTTGGGAACGTTACCTTAAAAAAGTAATGCGTTACCTTTACCGTTACTTTTTGTAAAAAGTAACTCGTTACCGTTACTCGTTACTGATTTTAAAAAGTAACGCGTTACCGTTACCGTTACTTAGAAAGTAACGATTCGTTACTTTTTTCGTTACTTTGTTGAAATGCTAAAGTTGTTCGCGGCGGATGAGCGGTCATTTGTATTAGCTGGGTTACCGGCGGAGCGGCGTTGCCACGGCATGGTGCAAGTGCTTGGCGGCGCCGGCTGCGCGTGCGCGGCGTGCGCGCGAGTGTGAGCGAAAGCGAGCGCGGCGTGCGAGTCGCCGCTTCTGCAGCTTTCCTTCCGGTTAGCGACAGTGCGAACCGGGAGCGAGTAGAGTGACGGCGGGACAGTGGAGAGTATCGGCAGGACTGTCAAGAGCGACGGATGTGGGAAGGCAGGCGACGGACCGGTTGCAAGCGACGTCGGACCCTGCACCAGCGAGACTGCCGTCACGGTCGAGTACGACCCGGGAGAGAGTCGAGCGTGATCCGGGAGCCGGCGAGGAACGCTCGAGGCTCTGGACCAGGACTATTGGGAAGGCCCGCGGAACCTGCGGGATTCGGCCCGCTGCCCAGAGGGGCTGGGCGGCCATCTTCTACTGCGTGAAGACTGTGGAACGGGGACCCTGCCCGGGCGATCTCGCCTCGGCCAGGTGTCTGCCTGGAGGATAAACCGGACCTGCTACCGGGGAAGGGCGACCACCCTTCGGCTCGGTTGAGGGCGCCGATCCGGCCGGCGCGCCGGGAGGCGTAGTTGTGAGCGAGCGGAATCGGAGAGGACAAGGTAATTGTGGGGCGTCCGCGGGGATGGAAGGGGCGGCAACGGCCATTCGGGCCTTCCGCCATTGTGCCTCGCGTGCGCGCCGTCTCGCTGTCGCGGTGGTTTGGGGAGTGCGGGACGGCCGTGTTACGACGTCTCGTCACTCTATCTCTCTCTTGCCCGCGTTGCGGCTTTGGATCTTGGATTGGGGACGGGGTGGCCGTGTGCGCTGCCTCGTCACTTGCGGGCCGTGCTCCCTGGGTGGACGCGTGCCCCATCTACGGCGAGGGGGGTGCGGTAAGGGGCCCGCCGCATCACCCTCCCACGGGCGTCGGACCGCGGACAACCCGCGGTCCGATGTGGCCTTCAGCCGGGCAGCGGGACGACGGGTGCTTTCTCGGGAAAGGGGAGGTGTCGGCCGGCGACGGCACACCGCCATTTCGGGCCAGCGCGTCCATTACAGTCGCGCGTAGCGACGGTTACCTCGCCCGGCGACAGTTCGCGCGGTGCGATGCGTGTTCATACTTGTAGGAAAGAGGAGGTGTCGGCCGGCAACGGCGCACCGCCATTTCGGGCTTTCGCAGCCATTTCGGTCTCGCGGAGAGACATTTATCGCGCGTTGAGCCGGTTACTTAATGTTAACGTGACGAATGTGAATTGGGCATGTATATGTTTGGCTACGGCCTACGCCCGCTAATACGGCGGGCCAGGTATTGAGAATCAATAAAGGGTGCGCTTGCTCGGGCTTTTCCCTTGACTCGCAAGGGTTTTTATGCCTCAGCAAGTGGGTGTGTATCGCGGAAAATGGTGTGTTGTAATTGTGTGTTCCTTCCGAAGACTGCATCCCGCTTCCTTATCTACGAACCCGCGGCGTTAATATTTATGAGACTTATGCGCGTACCGAACGTCCGAGGCGTTCCGATGACTTAAATTCGGCTAGGGCTTCATCGCGGTAGATGAAGCGATACAGACACAGACAATATTCTGGTGCCCCGGGTGAGGAAGGTGTGGGATGCATGTCTTCTCGTTCATGACGAACCGTTTTCAGCGCGGGTACGCACTTGTGTGAAACCTGAGACGGTGTGAAGGAGAGCGATTGCGAGGGAGACGTTGTTGGTCGTCCCAGAGAGAGTGTATGCGGAGTGTGCCGATCGCAGGTGGAATACTGCTCGGACTGAGTGGCGGTACGAGTTTCTGGATCAATTGTCATTCGAGGCTCGTCGACAACCATAAGTACTTTGTTTTATACCTGCATTGCGGTCTCAAGCGATTTAGTTTGTGTGACGGGCGCGTGTCCGAGTGCCGTCTGCACTACAGTGAACGGGTATTGTCGCGTTGTGAAATATACGCTGGTTTTGTTCGGTAAATTTAATTGGCGATATCGAGTTGCTTATTATGGCGCCTCCTACGTTGAGGAAATGGGTCGCGTTACAGAGCGTGCGTCTCAAAGAGATGCGTTTAATACAGGAACGCTTTCGCAGTAAAGATAGCGCCACTTTGAACAAAACGGTCATTCAATCGCGACTAGAGAGCCTGAATGAGATCTGGGAGAACGCGCGTAAGACACATTTGGAAATCTCGGCTAAAGAGGGGTCGGAAACGGATCCGTATATGGTGGACGATGTGTAAGCTACGTTACATGCCACTTACGAGGATGTACGCGATTTATTGGTGACTGCGCGTGTGCCGTTCGAGGCTGTGGTGGAATCGGTTTCGAATGTTAGGCGGGCCGACACGGAGCCATCCGAACCGGAGGCGGAGGCGTCCGTGGCGCGTCTACCGCGAATGCCGTTACCCACGTTTTCGGGGAAATACGAGGATTGGGAGAGCTTTTGCGACCTCTTTACCGCTCTGGTACACGAGGTGCCCAAGTTCGCAGACGTGACTACGTTGCAATTTCTGAAATCGTGCTTGAAGGGTCCAGCTGCAGAGTTAATCAGGGACGTCAAGACGACAAACGCGAATTACGTTAGTACCTGGTCTACGCTTAAGGCGAGATATCATAACCCACGTCTCATTCTTGCGAAATATCTTACATCGTTGTTACAACTTCAACACTTGAAGAAGGAATCCGCGGTCGGCTTGCGCGCATTCACCGACGAAGCGACGCGTATTGTCCGTGCGCTCACGAATATGAGATTACCGGTAACGCATTGGGATCAGTGGCTCGTCCACATTCTCGCTGAGAAATTAGATCCGGAGTCTCGGAGACTCTGGGAGGCTGAGCTCAGTGCGAAAGACCGAAAGGCTGCTTTGAATATGGGATCGGCAGATTTCGATCTGTTGAAATACTTACCTACCTTCACGGACCTAGTAGATTTTCTGGAAAGGAGAGCGCAGACGCTCAACATGTTGAGTTCGGAATCTTTAATGACTAAAGGGGAGAAGAGAACAGCTCAGGATAGTAAGCCTGCGAATAAAACGCGAAAGGTCTTTCACGCTAGCACTTCCTCCTCGACAACGGATAAAGTGAAATGTATTGCGTGTTCGGGGGCTCATCCCCTGATAAAGTGCGTTAGCTTTAAGGCGAAGTCTGCGAGTGACCGACGTGAATGTGTAAACGTTCGGGCGCTTGCTATAACTGCTTCGGGAAACACCGAGTGCGCGAATGCCAATCGGATAAACGCTGTGGCGTCCCCGGTTGTCAGCGGAAGCACCATACTCCTTTGCATTCGAAAACGGCTGCCATGCAGGCCGTGGAGAGTCGCGCACCCCGGACGGTGAAGGCCGAGGGTGTGGACACCGAAGCAAAGCCAGTGGTTGTTAACTCTCATTCTGCTAGAGCCTCTCCACTTTCGGAGACGGTATTATTAGCTACGGCTCAGGTCGGAGCGTTAAGTTCGAGCGAGGAGGTAATTAGAGTCCGTGCGTTATTGGATCAGGGCTCGGAGGCCTCTTTCGTGTCTGAGTCGGTAGCCCAGCTACTCGAGTTGCCGAGACGACCGGTGGAAGTCTCGTTGCGAGGGATAAGCGGTAGTAGGGCCGGTGCTGCTCATTCGATTACACGGTTAGTGTTGAGTTCACTGGTCGACTCGCGATCCACAGTCGAGATTGATGCACTAGTACTGCCGCGTCTCACGGCACCACTTCCGGCATGCTCGCTGAAGGAGCACGCCTTACCGCGATTTCAGGGACTGCCGTTGGCAGATCCGCAATTTACCATCTCGAACCCGGTGGATCTTATCCTGGGGGCGGATGTGTATGGTCAGATCTTAAAGTCAGGCGTGAAACGTTGGCCCGCTTCGCGTCTTGTAGCACAGAACACCGTATTCGGTTGGGTGGTTTCTGGCGCTATTACGACCGATCCGTCACGGCGGGCGGTTTCGACATCCCTTCTGCATTGTTCTACCGATCCGGACTTGCTGAGAGCGATGGAAGGTTTCTGGAGATTAGAGGAAATCCCGTTGTCTCTAGATAAATGGAAGGT
>NW_011966342.1:8558-13951 GCF_000949405.1 Vollenhovia emeryi | reverse complement strand
GTGGGAGCGGGAGCACGGGCGAGTAACATTCTCGCCCGGCTCCGCGTCATGGCAGGGGAGGCCGGGGAAGTACGCGTCTCCCCGTCGGCTCTTCCTCCGTCTGACCCAGCTCCCACCCCATCCCCCGCGGCCGGTCGGGCAGGCCGGGCCCGGGGAAGTCTTCCCCGAGCCCAGCGCCGCCGCCGCCGCTGCTGTGGCGGGCGGGGAAGGGGTATCTGGCCCCTCCTCTCCCGCTCCGCCGCCTCCTTCTGCGAGATGACTTTCTCGCAGAAGGAGGCAAACGCGTGCCAGGACCTCTCCTCTTCCAATATTGCGGTGATCACCGCTGGAAGGGAGCCCACACTGTTCCTGACTGATCCAAGAGTTGCTTCCGTCTATACGGAAAACTAGCTTTCCAGGAGGATACTAATTCTGGGCTAAGCTTGTGGTGTAATGTATTTTGCAAGTTAAGGTGAGACTGCACTGTCGGGTCAGCCTGTATAAGAGATACTAATACAACAAAATTAGTTACAAGAACAAAAAATAATATGTAAGAACATATAAGTATTATTAATACAAAATAGAAATTAAATACCTTCTCTTGGAACTTCAGTGTTTAATTGGACTTCTTCCGATTGACTGACAGACCTCCAAGTGTTTGTGATATGAGATGTGTCGTTTGAAGTACATGGATCTCTGTCTTCGCCAGTTGATGTATTTGGCTGCCTCAACAGGACATCTCGGTTTTCCTTAATAAGTTTCCTCCTTTCTTGAAATAGCTGGACCTGTAGTACTCTTTCTGCTCTCTTTCTCTGAACTATGGTACCGTCTGGACGTCTATACCACTCGTATTTAAAAAAATAAAAAGCGGACGTCGGTGTTTTTGGAAACAGACGTTTAAAATATTCAGCCCATCTTATGAGAGTGCTTGTCGGTATTTTTCGTTGCGGAGGAGTGGCTAAATTGAGGAGATGTTTGGCAGTTACTTTTCCTATCAAGTTGATGTCAGATCCCACTGGTACCAGATCATTACGGTGGATGTTGTGAATAAGTTTTTGGAAATGGAACCCGTTCTTATGTAGGAGATTAAACAATGGATTTTTAGCTTCAAAATCTGATATATTAAAATCTGAAATTGGTGATTGCCTTTCCTGAACACTTTTTTCACTTGATGTTTGTATGGGGGCAGTTGTAACGTCGTTAAAATCTTTCAGTTCGTCCTCTGACTCTGCAGTTACTTCTGTGAAATCCTCTTTAATGTTTGTGGCAAATTCAACAGCAGTATCTTCAACATTTACTTGCAGATTTGGAGTATCTTCAAGCTCTTTATTTTCTGCTGTAATTTTCTCGCTGTTCACAAACTCGTTAACATACGATGGAAACGCAAATGGGCTCACTGAAAAATTACTGCTGCTACTGCTGATATTTGTAGAAATCGAAATATTCGATAAATTTCTTTTGGGGGAATGAACCACTGATGCAACTTCGCATGGACTACTCGATGAAAAAGACCGCTTCTCGCTAATGATGCACGCGGACTGGATATCACCATATGTCTATAAGAAAAGAAATAATGCCAAACTGCTTTTTAGCAACATTTTCAATACCAAAATATACTTTATCACATAAAGTATACATAAAATGTACTTTACAGTCGTTACACAAAAACATGTACAGATATGCGCGCGTGCAAACCTGCATGCATGGACGGACAGTTTATATGGATTATACACATATTACAAGGCTATCCCTTATGAAAAAATACACTCAATCATACGTTGACGGTCCGAAATAACCATCAAATTGAGTGTAAACCTTCATGAAACACTCAATTATGAAGGTTTACACTCAATTTGATGGTTATTTCGGACCGTTAACGTATGATTGAGTGTATTTTTTCATAAGGGATATATAAAGAATTTTAGAATGAAAATGAAAGATTAAAATTAAAGACTTTAATTAAGTGTTATATACCATTAATAGTTCCGGATCCATCGTAAGACTTTGTAATGACATCCACTTCACTAAGGCTCTACGCATACGTTTCTCCTTGGAATAAATTGAAGAATCGAGCCCCAGCAATCAATCATCGCAATCACATTGCAAAGCGGAAACACAAAATGACATTGATATAGAACCAATCTAACATACGCTAATTCAACTTATTTATAATATTTCTAGTATAATAATGGACAACTTGGTATGTTTACCGACGATTGTTGCGCGATTCTCTATAGTTGCGTTCCGATTTATATGTATATTCATTGCCAGTACTGAAAATATTATAGCTGTAACACGAATATTTTAATTAATTTTAGTACTGGTAGTGTATCGGAATATAGCACACAGATAGAATCGCGCAATAATTATAAACATACCGACTCGTCCATTATCAATCCAGAAATAATGGGTTTGTTTTTTTGCTGCATTAACTGCATTAGTATAGAGGTTATTTTATATCTTTCAATGTAGAGAGAAAAAGTAACCTCTGTACTAGTACATCCAGTACAGCAAAAAGAACACACAATTGCACGCAATGTAAGTTGAATTCGTGTGTGTTAGGTTAGGTTAGGTTAGGTTGAAACTCTTCACGTAAGAAGTACGTACTTACTTATTAGTAGATCAATGATTTCCTCTTCTGTGCCAATTTTTTTTAATATATAGCGTATGTCACACATTGTCACAATTCTCGGTTCGAGTAACTTAGGAGAACGAGAAAGATACTTCTGAAAATCGTCGCGACACCAATCGTACCTCGCGCTTGATAGAACTTGCACAGTGACGATGGTGACGAATGATGCAATCGCGCAGGCTAGTTTCCGCGGAATCGGAAATGTTCGTACCTCTTCGACAATATTCGTTGTCGATTTCAACGGTTATTACCTTTCATCGGATATACCATTACTTTCTCCTCTTTATCCGATGAAAATTCAACGGATATACAGAGAGCGACTAACTTTTCGATAAAATTTTCTCGACAACTGTATTTCTTCGGATAAAGGTACCCATCATTTAATCGGATAACAAAATTAACAATCGGATACGCTATTTAATCGGTTTATCCTATAGAAATTTTTCTCAGTGTACAGGAAATTGTTTTCCATGTAAGGTTGTGTTGTTACATATATAAGGTAGAAAACAAAAAAAGTATAATAAAATATAAATGAACATAGTAAAAAAATGTAATAAAAATTCAATATGAATAGATAAAATATAAAAAGATACGACTGCGACTGAGAAATTACTCCTTTTTTTTATGGTATCGTACTCTCTTACATTCAAAAGATCTTCGCAATGACTGTCTTTTAGGTTTCTTTTTTTCGACAAGAATGTCTCGTTTGAAGTTCCAATAGAAATCAGCCATCATATTCACATCCCACCTTCCTTGATATCGATGCTCTATTGATTTCATGTCCTGATGAAATCTGAAACTGCATTTTTTGGATTCTCATATAAACTACTTCCCAGTATATTTAGATGATTTTAGCGAGAAACAGGGAGAAAAAAATTTTTTTGTGGGGCTGTGTAATTAAAAAATGGTAAGTTTACAGGATCGTGTATTTTAAAGCAGAGAATATATTTATTTATGAGAGAATATATGTATTTTAAAGCAGAGAATAAATTCCTTTTTTACCGTGTGCAAATGAGCGGTGTCCACTTGCGCCGTGTCCAACTTTTCGGTGTGCAACTTTTACCGTGTGCAAATGAGCGGTGTCCACTTGCGCCGTGTCCAACTTTTCGGTGTGCAACTTTTATCGTGTGCAAATGAGCGGTGTCCACTTGCGCCGTGTCCACTTTTCGGTGTGCAACTTTTACCGTGTGCATATGAGCGGTGTCCACTTGCGCCGTGTCCAACTTTTCGGTGTGCACCTTTTACTGTGTGCAACTGAACGGTGTCCACTTCTGCCGTGTCCAACTTTACGATGTACAACTTTTCGAAAGAACGGTGTCCATTGGCGCCGTGTTCAACATTATGGTGTGAAACTTTTCTGTGTCCAAAATTTCTGTGTCCAAATGAACCGTGTGCAATATTCCGTGTCTATTTGCACCGTGTCCATTTGCACAGTGTCCATTTGTACTGTGTCCAAGTGAGCCTCTCCCGAGGAGAAAGCAGAGAAAAGGAGGTAGGAGAGGAAGGAGAGAGAGAGGAAGAAGGGGGTATAGCAAAAGAGTTGCGGGAGAAACATGATGTAGGAGGAATCTTTTGAGGCTAGAAACATGCGAGTAGTGTAATGCATGCATGCATGTGTCAGTAGATAAAGGGATAATGGATTTGACATTGACAGAACTGTTATTCCATAGGGAAGAGAGACAGAGGGCGAAGAAGCAGGAGAAGAGGAGAGAGAGAGAAGAGGAGAAAAAAGGAGGGAGAGAGTAGGAGAGAGAGTAGACGAAGAGGAGAGAGGAGAAGGAGAGAAGGAGAGCAGGAAGAGAGGCGCGGACGAGAGGGGAGAGAGATAGGAGGTGAGGAGGATGGAGAAAGGAGGAAGTGGACACGGAAGGAGAGATTGGATAGAGGAGTTGAGAGAGGTGGGAAGAGAGATAACAGAACAGATGAGAAGGGCTGTTCAGTATCAACACGAACAGTATTCGTGTTCGCGCTGTCCTTTCGCGTAATAAATAGATTGTATCGTTCGTAAATATATTGGTTTATTCGGTCTTAAAATACGCCACAAATTCACAGTGTCTCGCACTCGCGATAGAGATGCCCGCGACGACGTCTCAGGGCTGTTGCCCTGGGTCGCGGACGATTCGTGTGTAACGCACTTATTGTTTTTGTTTATCGTTTGTCATAACGATAAGTTATTGGCCCGGCGACGACGTCTCAGAGCTGTTGCCCTGGGTCGCGGACGATTCGTGTGTTCGGTGACGACGTCTCAGAGCTGTTGCTCTGGGTCACCTTCACGGATGCTGCGATTCGCGACTCTCACTGACTCGATCACGATTGATTTCCTTGATATTCTCGACGCGAGTATGCACGTAGGAGATCGTTCTGTTCTGACTTCTGTACTGTATTGTGTTTTTTGGACTATCACGTTCGACTATACAGGGTGATTCAGAACAACCACTTGTCCTTAAAATGTCGTATTCTAAATTTAATTCTGAAATGATTTTTTCTCTTGCAAAATTTTCTCCGAAGCTTAGTTTTTGAATTATAAAGAGGAAAAGATATCGAATGACGGGCCAGATACTAGTGGCAGGCAGGAGCGGCGCGGCTCACCGTCGTCGCGGGCGCTTACGGCAAGAGCGCCTGCGACGACGCTGCCATCAGCTGATCGCGACGCGCTAGTACACACACACGCACACGCACACGCACACGCACACGCACACGCACACGCACACGCACACGCACACGCACACGCACCGCACGCGCACGCGCACGCGCACGCGCACGCGCACGCACACACACACAC
>NW_011966342.1:3785-7164 GCF_000949405.1 Vollenhovia emeryi | reverse complement strand
TCATTTCAGAATTAAGTTTAGAATACGACATTTTAAGGACAAGTGGTTGTTCTGAATCACCCTGTATATGTACTGCGATCCCCCACCAAGATTCCAGGAAGTTTTCCCAAAATCTTATTGGTGGGCCCTTAGGTCCGCCTATCGATCGTCGATCAGCGGCTCGCAGACATCGGAGAAAACAAAGGGTGCGGGGATTACCGAAGCCGCGCGCCCGAGCTCACCGGCGCCGTACACGTTCGAACTCGCACCGCACGTCGCCCCTAATCTTTGTAAACAAGATTGCGCGGATGCGTCGACGGACGGTCGCCGGCGTGCGTTCCGTGCCGCTTACGTTCTCGTCCTTTGTTGGGCACATATACGTATGTACATACATTGCGTCGTAGAAACGTCGCGCACGACCCTTCTACGACGCAACACCGTCCCTCCGTATCCTTCCCCCACGTGCACGACAGAGTAAAGTTCGACTTTTATCATTGATTCCATCGCATGTATGCGCTGGAACGCGCCCATCGTGTCCGACTCGTGAGAGACGCTACGCAACAAGGGCAGTAGGAGAATTGAAAGGGATAAGAGAGGTGCTGGAAAGAAAGGAGGAAAGAAAAAGAAGGGAAGAGAGGTGGAAGATGGAGAGACGGATGAAGGAAGAAAGGAGAATGGAAAAGAAGAAAGAAGCAACGGCTTGGGGAAGGGAGACGAAAAGGGGGAGAACAGGAAGAGAGAGGAAGGAGGCAAGAGATGGAAGAGAGAAGGAGACAGAGGGAGGAGGAGACAAAGAAGTCCAGTGGAAAGAGGAAAAAGCGGAGGAGAGAAGAAGAGGAGAGGAGAGACGAAAGATGGAAGAAAGGAGGGAGAGGGAGAAGAGAGAAGCGAGGAGGAGAGGTACGTCAGAGAGCGTGACGGGGAGAAAGATAAGAAAGAAGCGAAAGAAGCGAGAAGAGGGAAGCAAGAGGTAGAGGAGAGACGGAAGAGAGGGAGAGAAGAGGGAAAGAGGGAGATAAGCGAAGAAGAGGAGGAGTGGACGGAAGAGAGCGAGGAGATGGGAGGGAGAAGAGATGGGAGAAACGTAGGGAAAGGGGGAGAGAGAGGACAGAGGACGGAGAAGGGAGGGGAAAGGGAAAGAAGAAGGGATAAGAGGGAAGGGAAAGGTAGAGAGAAGGAGGAAAGTAGGAAGAAGAGTGATGACTCAGAGGAGAAGAACTGGTGGAAGGAGGAGGAAGAGGAATCAGAGAGGGAAGCAAAGAATGAGAGACGAAGGGAGGAGAGAAGAAAAAGAAGATTGATATGGAGAGGGGTAGAAGGAAAGGATAGGGAGGAGAGAGTTTGAAAGATAAGAAGGGCGATAAGAGATAGGTTAGGGAGAAAGCCAGAGGTAGAGAAGGTTATAGAAAGGCAGGGAGAGGGGGAAAAAGTGGTAGCAATAGTAGAGATGAAGGAGGAGAGGGATAAGATAAGGGTTTTAAATGGGAAGGAATGGATAAGGGTAAAATGGGGAATAAAAATAGATGAAGATTTAAGTATGGATGAGAGGAAGACGAGGTGGAGGATGATAGAAAGGGCGAGAATTGAAAGGGAGAAAGGAAGAGAGGTGAGGGTAGATAACAGGAGGATGTAGGTGGATGAAAAGGAGTGGAGATGGGTAGGAGTGAAGTCACTAGTGACTTTAGGTAGGAAGAGAGAAGAAGAAGAGGAGTGGAGGAGAGTCTAATGACTAGCAAATTAATAACTGAATTGATTGTAGGAAGGAGGGAGGAGTAAGAGAGGGCCGACAGTAGGAAACAAGAAAGAAAGGACGATACCGGAAGGAAGGAGAGAAGATGGATGGTGGAAGCAGGAAGTGGAGGAGAGAGAGAAAGGAGAAATGGAAGAGGAAGTGGAAGAGGATAGTGGGAGGGACGAAGGGGGGGGTAAGAGACTGTAAGGCGCATATGGCCAGGTCGCGATAGGAGGGGAATAGATTTGGGGTTCCGTCGTGGCCGCGGCAGTGAACGGACGTGTATCTGCTACGCTCCGTATAGTGACTCTATTGTTCTATATCAGACTGACTTTCTGACCATAAAAGTGTGCTTGCGGTGTTCGGCGTGGCTTCATTATCATGTATAAATGGAGGCAGTGTGATCAAAGACTTAATTATCTCGTAATTAATATATAAAGTACTGGACTCCTGCCGCGTGCCATGTCTTGCCATCTCATCGTCAAGATGGCCGGTTCCCCCTCTTGCCTCCTGTAAGGACTTTGTTCGGACTTTTGCGATTCCTGGACTTTTGTGTACTGAAATAAACATTCTGGTGATTGTGCAATAACTTTGTCCGAGTGCCTGGTTTGCTCTCGGCACGGATTTTTATCGGATGCCCCTAATACTACTGTGCATTCCGATGGATCCATGTGGAGCAGATGTGGTGACGTGGTACGGCTACGTTGGATTTGCGACTCCGTATTTAGTTAAATGCGGACAGTGGCTAAATGGGTGCTCCCTCCTTAGTTTTGCTGGACTCTGTTTTATGTCTGCGGCCGAACTTTTTATCCGGATGCTTGTCGGATGGTGCAGATATCGGGGAAATTCTCCTGGATCTATTTGCCACGTCGCGGCGTCGATTGCGCTTGAGATGCTGATCTGCCATTGGCTACTCTGCGCCAAGTGAGTCTGCACTTTTCGTGTACATGTTGTTAACATCTTGTTAATATCTGACTCATATATAACACTTATGGTCTTGCGATTGGCTCTATGATATTCTCTGCGCTTTGATGCATCAACATCTCTACTTGCGGATTGAAATGAACATTTCATATCACATTATTAATGTATTAGGTGTGCAACTAAGTTCTCGCTGTTTTTTGATGAAAATACAACTTTATTGTGAAAAAATGGTTACAAATGAATCATTCAAAGTATTGCCCATCGTTAGCTACAACTTTTTCCCATCTTTCTGACAGAGCTCGAATACCGTTACGGCAAAAGTGTTCATCTTTTGAGGCTATCCACGAATCAAGCCATTTTTTGATGTCTTCATATGAACGGAACTGCTGATCAGCCAGACCATGTGCCATCGAACGGAACAAGTAATAATCGGACGGCGCAATATCTGGGGAATATGGCGGGTGGAGTAGGACTTCCCATTTGAGCGTTTCCAGGTAGGTTTTAACGGGTTTGGCAACGTGAGGCCGAGCGTTGTCCTGCTGTAGAATCACTTTTTCGTGCCTCTGCTCGTATTGTGGCCGTTTTTCGCGCAGTGCTCGGCTCAATCGCATCAATTGAAGTCGATATCGTTCCCCAGTGATGGTTTCGTTCGGTTTCAACAGCTCATAATAAATAACACCGACCTGGTCCCACCAAATACACAGCATAACCTTCGCAGCGTGAATATTAGGCCGAGCCGACGAT
>NW_011966342.1:0-3043 GCF_000949405.1 Vollenhovia emeryi | reverse complement strand
TACTTCCCGCGAATTACGATTTTTTGGCACAAAATCAGACATTTTCACACAACCAAAAGTATATGACGCCAAAACAAAATCACTACTGTGTCAAAACCATATGTTTACCATATGTCTAAGCTTGGTTCATGACGTTTTGGATATGTCGAAATCGACCAACACTTATTGCTGGAGCCATCTATTGACAAACAGCGAGAACTTAGTTGCGCACCTAATACTTTCGCCTTTGGTCGGCTCTTTTTCTCTAAGTGCTTCCGCGATTATCATTGGTCGCGCATCTTGTCCTGGCCGCGATGCTTCACAGCGCTCCGCAGACGGCATCTGTGTGGAGTACGCGTCGCGCACATATTTTCGCGCCTGATCTTATTTCTTGACCCTGGCTAATCATACGTTGAGTTGCGTGCTTAATCATCGACGATGTATTGTCTTCTTGGCCTGCTCCTGGTCCTGTAGCTGGAATTATAGGTGGTGGCGTTACCGACGTGCGGTTTCGGCCATTTTAGGAGTACGCCGCCATTTTGTGTTATGTCCGGCCTGGCCGGGCCTCCTGGTGAGACGTCCCCTTCGTGGAGTGGCCCCGGGGTATCTCGGCCAATGTCGCGGCTTCGTGCGGATCGTTCCTGTGTTGAGTGGCCTGTTGCGGATGCGCCTTGCTTGTGGAGGCGCCTTTACTCCTCCGCCTTTGTTCTGCCATCTTGGTGTCTGTTGTTGTCGTTGACGGGCGTCTTCCCCGTGGATTCTTGTGCTCGTGTGCGTGTCCGCTGTGCCTGGGCTACCATGCGTGCCATCCATGGACCTAAGAATCTCTGGACCGAGCATACGGCGAGGGGGCTGTTAAATTCGCGGTAAGGGGAGGATAGTACTGTCTCTTTCTACAAGAGGTCACCGTCGGGTATTTCCGCCGTATATCCGATGATTCCCGAAAGACTAGACAAGTCTCTACTCGCTAACTTCTGAATTAAGTACGAAATGAGAATTGCAAATTGTTAATTTTATAAAATGTATTCAATCTAATATAAGAAAATTTGGTTAACAATTGGAGAAATATTTTAATATAATTATGGCACCTCATAGAGATTTCTTTATGATGTTTTAACAACTTATAGAGAGAGAAATAACCTAAGACCTTTAATCTTAATTACAGAAAATCGATTTTGATAAGTTTCCATTTAAAAACGCCAATGATCAAAAAATTGGAAAATTGGAAAAATATAAAATTTGTAAAATTGTAAAAGAGAGGTGATACAACTAATTTGTGAGCATAAGAGTTGGTCTTAATTTAAAAAAAGGATGTCATTTAATAATATACATTACCTCTCCTTTAATTTATTGTGAAATAATGAGTGATTTAGTAAGTTTTTATTGTAAAATTGTTTTCATTACTATTGTATCCTTATTCACCTTTTCGTCCAGTCCTCTTCGCTCGGTCAGATTTTCACAATACCTTGTTTTGTAATTTGTAGAATCTTAATTATATAAACTTTATTCTTTGGTAAGTATTATAGTAATTTGTATCATATTATTTTTTACAAGTTTAATTCTTATTACAAGATTTTATGGAAGTGTGTAATACATGAATAAAAAGTAAGACTATTTTAATTTTTGGTAGTAAATTATATTATTAAACACTGTTTTTTATATTAGATCTGGGTAAGAAATGTCACGATTTGGACGTGGTTTCCGGATTGATTTGCAAATTGGTGAAATTATAGTATTGGATAAGAGAAATTAAAAGATCAAAGGATTTTTGAAAATTTTGAAAATTGTAAAAGTTACGTCATGTTGAATTTTTTACTAGGTATTTCTTTAAGTATTAATATTTACGAAACTATTTATCGGATTTTAATAAAATTTAAATGTTATATTTGAAATCATGCCTTTTTAGACTATTGCATTATTGAAAACAATTTTTTAAATTTTGACCAAAAAAAGTAAAAATATTTTTTTAAATCGTTTTTATTCGGACGGGACCAATTTGTCAGAAATTTTGTAAGATAATAAAATATTCCTTATAGTGTAACAGTAGAATACCTAGGTTACTTCTAACCCACGGTGCTCTGAGCCGGGAGTGTAGCGCGGGGTACACGATCTGCCGGGAGGGGAGCCCCCACACAGACCTTCATACACCCCGCGCTCCGCGCCCCGCCCAGAGCAACTGCAGTTAGGTCATGTACGTGTGAGCCGCATGACTAATCCCCCCCCTCCACCTTCTACATAATAAAACAATATCGAGGAAAAAAAAGACGGCTCGCCGGGAATCGAACCCGGCTCGCGCGGTTGACAGTCTGACACTTAACGCAGGCGGCTATCACGTACACTTGATAAAAAATTTTCAAAAGTGATATATAAGGTGCACGCATAGACACACACACACACACACGCACGCACACACATGGATACGTCCACCTTCCATACAATAAGAATATCCATCGTCTACATAATAAAATAACATTGAGGAAAAAAAACGGCTCGCCGGGAATCGAACCCGGCTCGCGCGGTTGACAGTCTGACACTCGACGCACGCGGCTATTGCGTACACCTGACAAAAAAGTGTGTAAGTGATATACAAGGTGCATGCACATTTTTCTACAAGTATCTTGAAGAAAAAATCTAGCAAAGCGTGGTTTCGATCCACGGTCCTCTGAGTTATGGGCCCAGCACGCTTCCACTACGCCACTCTGCTCGTCGAATGCAGCCCTGAAAAAAGGGTGAATAAATGTAAGGGTCTGACACGTGCGACTATTGCACAAGAATTGAGGTGTGGTTTGGAGATAGGGTCTAGCATTCCTGCGTGATCACGCAGGCAGGAAGTGTGTCAGATGTATTTTTCCCGGTGCAAGTGTGAGTTTTGTAGCGGTGATGATATTCCGAATCCCGAGGGCGACGAAGGAGGAATAAAAGCGCGAGCGATCAAGCGTATTTTAGCGTCGCGCATCGATCGAGTTCGGCGAAACATCATGTTCAACGCACAGGTTCGTAGCGACGGTGTAGAAAAAGTTTTCTTAGTTATAAAATAACATCGTCTGTTACGAACAGGCTACAC
>NW_011966341.1:7125-13932 GCF_000949405.1 Vollenhovia emeryi | reverse complement strand
GCCATTAGGGGGGCAGTCCCACATAACCCGAGCCACTTAACGTAAACTCCCTTCCCGGAGGGGGGCCCGGGTATCCATAAAGGATTTCCACACGTTGAAAAAAAAAAGGTGATGCGTCGGGTCGAGGAGCGCGTAGACTCGCTCGGATTGTCTCTCGTCGGGGGTGTCCGCTCCCTTACCTGGTTTCAGGTGGTGGACCTCGCGGCGGAGACTTTCCCTTCGTCCGAGGAGTTTATTGCTTGGTTCGATGCCCTTCCGCGTCCTGCGGCTTCGTAGGTCCTCGGTAAGTGTGGATGGTTTTCTTCTCTCCTCGTAATTGTATCTCTCGTCGTTTTCGCTTTCTATCTTATCTAGTCTTGCTACTTGATGCGTGGTTCTGCTTGCCACGGGGTACTGCTTCTTTTAATTGCTTTGGCTAGTTCGTATTATCTCGGCTGGCTACGATGTTTTTTCGTGTGCCTTGTGAGATCGGGGATCTTAAGGTGGAGTCCCCGGAGTTGCCGGACGATCCGGTGGTGTTTGATAGTGACTCCGAATGGAGTTCCTTCGATGATCGTCCCTCAGACGACTTGTCTGAGGCGTTCATTTTTAGTGACTTGTCCCTATCTTCGGAATCGTCGGAGGTCATCTCTGTCTCCTCGGGGAGTTTAGAGGTTTTCCCCGTGCCGCCTCTCTCGCTGGGTCCTGCTCCGCTGGATGATGAGGTTGAGTTGGTGGAAGAGGGTGAAACGTCTTCTTCGTCGGAGGATGAGGTTTTGGTTGTTGAAGAAGATCAGGAATTCTATGAACGTTGGGAGTAGGTGAGTGTTTGTTTAGTTTGTCTGTCTTAGTTGTCTATAAATGGTTTAAGTCTGTTCGCGTGTACGCGAATTGTCCTACGTCCCATCTTCACGGAATAATTTACTTCGTTGTGTTTCTCCATAACTGTGTATGGTCCGATCCACTGGGGTTCCAGTTTTTTGGATCGGCCTCTTCGCACTGTTTCGTCCTTCACTAACACCTTATCTCCCGCTTTGAATGTTTGTTCCTTCGTCTTCTTGTCGCACTGCGTCTTTGCTTTTTCTTTGCCTACCTTTGTATTTTCTCTCACTACTTCGTTCGCGGCGCGAATCCTTTCGCGTAGCTCTTCCGCGTAATTGTCGTACGTATATGATGGTCGAGGTGGTTTTGTTAATGCTGTAGGCAGTACGGCTTGGTGGCCGTACATTAGTTCGAAAGGTGTGAGCCCTGTCACTGTATGGGGAGTAGTGTTATATGTGAACATGGCGTATGGGAGCCATTCGTCCCAATCTGTCTGGTCTGTATTTATATAATGCCGTAGGTATTCGGCTAGTGTTCTGTGCGATCGTTCGAGAGCTCCGTTGCTCTCTGGGTGATACGCTGTCGTTTGTATTTTGTGGATTTTTAGTAATTTGCACGTATTCTTAAAGATTTCGCTCGTGAAATTAGTGCCCTGGTCCGTTAATACTTTTTCCGGTATTCCATGTTCGACGATTATTTTCGTTACGAATGCCTTCGCTACCGTGTTTGCTTCTTGATTCTCGAGTGGTATTGCCTTGCTGAATTTAGTTAGATTATCTTGAAAAGTCAAGGCGTACTTGCTTCCCGTGGTTGTTATTGTAAGGGGTCCTACTATATCTAGGGCGCATTTCTCGAAGGGCTTCGTAGGGGTGTCTGTGATAACGAGCGGCATTTTAGTTTTCTGTCTTAATTTGTTTTTCTGGCAGAATTCGCATTTCGCAATATAACTCTCGACGTCTTTATTTAGACCGTGCCAGTGGTGTCGTAATCGGATGCGGTGTAGTGTTCGCGCGACTCCCTGGTGACCGCCTAACGGAGCGTCGTGATACTCGTATAGTATCTGCTCCTTTTCTTCCGCGGAGTATTCTCGTTGTTCTCTTTCTTCTTCTTCTTTTCCGGTGTATACGTGATGAATCGGTTTTTTAATTTCCGCGGGGTAACGGCTCAATGCGTCGGCGTTGACGTTGCTCTTTCCTGCCTTGTGGACTATTTCGTAGTCGTACTCCTCTAGTTTGAGTCTCCATCGAATCAATCGTGAACCGCGGTCGGTTACGTTAAATAGCCATATCAGTGGCTTATGGTCAGTAATTATTTTAAACTTTGTGCCATACACGTATGGTCGGAAATGTTTGACTGCCCATACGATGGCTAGTAATTCCTTTTCGGTAGTGTTGTAATTTTGCTCGGCTCGCGATAATACGCGGCTGGCGTATGCGATGGGTCGGTCTTGACCTACCGTGCCTTGAGATAGAATTGCTCCGATGGCGTAATCTGACGCGTCGGTCGTGACGATGAATTCGCTACTGAAGTCCGGGTACTTTAATACTGGGGCTGTTGTCAGCGCGAATTTTAGGCTATCAAATGCATTTTGCTGTGCGATCGTCCACTCAAACTTTTCTCCTTTCTTCGTTTAGTTTAGTCAAAGGTTTGGCAATTTTGGAGAAGTCTTTTATGAACTTTCTGTAGTATCCCGCTAGGCCTATAAAGGATTGAATGTCCTTAACTTTGTTGGGTGCTGGCAAAGATTTTACTGCGTCTAATTTTGCTGGGTCGGGCGAGATCCCGTCCTTAGTGATAATATGCCCTAGGTATATCACTTCCTTGCGGAGGAACTCACACTTGTCAGGTTGCAGTTTCAAGTTACTTTCGCGTAAGCGATTGAATACTTGCACGAGTCTTTTATTGTGCTCTTGTAGACTTGGGCCGTAGATCACTATGTCGTCGAGGTAGACTAAGCATTTTAATCCTTGTAACCCCATCAGAATATTGTTCATTAAGCGTTGGAAAGTTGCGGGCGCATTCTTTAGTCCAAATGGCATGCGGTTAAATTCATAGTGTCCATACGGTGTGGAAAATGCGGTCTTGCATTTATCCTGTTCGGCCATAGGTATTTGATGATAGCCTGACGCTAAGTCTAGGGTGGAGAAATATTTCGCATTGCCTAGTTGGTCTAGTATGTCCGTGATATTCGGAAGAGGAAAGGAATCTCCTATCGTTAGGTGGTTTAATTTACGGAAATCTATTACAATTCGCAGTTTCGGTTTTCCGGATGCGTCCGCTTTCTTCGGTACGACCAAAAGGGGTGCGTTCCATTGGCTCGTACTCGGTTGGATAATTTCCTGTTGCATCATCTCCGTGATCTGGCGATTCACTTCGGCCTTATGCTTTTCTGGGAGTCGGTAAGGTCTCACGTTTATGCTTGGCGAGTTTATTTGTGTTATTATCTCGTGCTCTACGCGAGTTGTGTGCGTATCTCCCTCTAGGTGGAAGATATCTGCGTACTCTTCGCATATTTTTGTCAGGGTTTCTTTTTCCTCTTTATTTAAATGTTTTAGGCGTAGTAACTTAGTTATGCGGTCTTCGCGTGGGAGGGAAATTTTTTCTTCCCTATGTCCCTCAGTTATAGCGGAATTTACGCATTCAACGTTTACGTTATCGCGTGGACTATCCACTGTTGTCTACGATCACTAGAGGTAGTTGTATTTTTATCTCTTTCTCGTGAGTATTTATGATACTTATTGGGCAACTAAAATTTTTGGGTTCTACTAGATAATTTCCAATAAAAACGCCGGGCGCGATCTCGTCTCGTCGCGTTACGCCGGTCGAATTTCGATCTGTCGTGACGTGCACTATCGTTTCGCTCCGTGGCTGTAATACGATGCACTTGTACGGATATAGCTTAAAGGTGGTCCTTTGGATATCTACTCTTCTCGCATTGTAGTCGCAAATGGCTCCACTTTTTCGGATGAAATCTATTCCTAGTGTTCCGTCATAATTTATCGGAACGTCGTCTTTTACAACGTATACAGGGTGTTTGATTTCTCCGTCGGACAGTTTAATTCTCAGGTACGTCTTCCCGAGGGTAACAATGGAATGTCCGGTTATTCCGAGTAGTTTCACTTGTTCCTCGTAAATTTCGGCTTCGTCTTTCAATACCTTCAATTTAATTAGAGAAACGGTAGCTCCGGTGTCGAAAAGAAAATCTATCTTCCCTTTCTTGGCTTCCTGAGTGGGCAGAGAGATGAAATCCAGGCCAGCATCGGCCTTACGGTGAGCCTTGACGTGAGTCACACGATAGGCGGCGGCATTTTTCTTAACCTTTTTGGTATGGTCTTCTTCGTCGCTACTATGTGACTCTATATTTTTTATCGCTTTAGTATTTGCGTCTCGTTTGTCCGTACCCTGGGCGCGTGTATGTCTGGTTCCGTTATCGCTGTCGCGGCGTGTCGAGTTTCGTCGCTCGGGCCGTCCGTGCAGTGACCAGCATTCGCTGCGTGCATGCCCTGCCTTTTTGCAGTGGTTGCAGTACTTTTCTACCGTGTTAATTCGCGGGCGTCCCTCCGGTTTCGGCAAGGAGAATCTATTAGCGGCTACTTCGGCAGTCACGTCCGTAGTGCCCTCTTTTCCCGCATTTCTGGCATGTGATTCCAGGGTCGGCGGGGTATTTTGCGGTATTGTTCTCGTTAGGACGTCGGTACGAGCTCTGCCAGGCGCTCGGGCCTTTAACTTTTTCCTCGGCGCTAGCGCCGGCAATCGCTTCCTGCAATGTGCTGTAATGCTGCGACCGTACTAACACTCTGATCTCTTCGGGCAGGCCTATTTGGAAGTTGCAGAGTGCTTGCTCCTTTATGCTCTCTAGAATGGTTCGCTGTTGATCTACCGTGTGGACTTTCCCGTCTTCCATGGCTTCATAGAACTCCATGGCTAAGACTTCTACGCGTCTACCGAAAGCTTGCGCGTTTTCTGAGTGTTTTTGTCGGAGCGAGTTAAACTCCAATTGTAAATGAGCCGTATTTCGTTTACACAAATATTCGCGTTCCAAGTCACGCTTCAATTGTTCGTAATTCTCTATCGTTCGCGTGTGAAAATCTATCATTGCTTTTCCTTTGAACTTGGTGCATAATATGGCCTCCAGTAATGTGTGCTCGTCGGCCGGGTGTATGTTTTTCATCGCGTACGAGCTCGCGTTTAAGAATTCTCGGACGCGGTTTGCCGAATTACCGTCGATCTCGGGTATCATGCTCCGCGCTTCCTTTAACGACAGGAAACTGACTGTCGATCCGCGTTGGTTCCGGATATCACTCGTTGATCTACCGTATGTCAAGTCTAGCGCGTGTTCGTGGAAACTTTGAGAGTCTCTTCGTGGCTCTCCCGACCGCGGCGGCTCTTCCCGTTCTAGTCCGTTCACTTTAATGCGTAGTTCGCGTATTTCTTGCAACAATTCGTGTAACATAGCCCGTTCCCTAGGGGACTCGTTGAAGGTGACCCTTCTGCTATTGAGCGGGCTCTCGTGTGCGTTTTCTAGCGATTGGTGTAGGCGTTGAATTTCTGCGTCAATATCGGAGTTAGGCGGTTCCGTCAAGTTAGCACTGGACGTACTGGCGATTGGTTGCGTCACGGCGTTCGGCAAGGTATCTCTGGATGTGCCGGCAATTGGGTGTGCCATGGCGTTCGATAAGGTACGTCGGACGTGATTGAAGTCAAGTCGGTGTCGTGACGTCGGGGTATCGAAAATTGTGTTCGTACGTCGAGGGTGTCGGGGTTTACTAGTACCTACGCTATTCGCGGGGTCGGAAGTATTATTCGCGAGTAAACTGAAATCGCTGGGGTCGAGCGGAAATTCTCGGTCGATTGTAACGTTGGCTGGAGAGCTTGTCTCGCTATCGCTACTCGATCGGGTAAGGTTAAGCACGCGGCGCGAAATGTCACGTATGTGTCTTAAGGCGTCCGCGGCGTATTGTATCGCGGAAGTTTCTTCGGCGTTCGGTGCTCGTGTATTTAACGGCAACGGCGAGTTACCGGGGGTCAACGTTACACGAGGTTGTCCGTCCTGGGACATTCGCGGCTAATGTGCTATTCGTTACGCAATTGGTGACATGACTCGAAGGTCATGTTCGCGCTTAGGCATAAATGAGTGCGGACTCACGCTACGATGAAACGCTGCATGTTGTCGTCCGCTGGGCTGACTGCTTGGCTGCTCGTCGTGCGGTAGGTCAGTGCCGTCTCGGTTTGAGCTGATCTCCGCGCGGTGAGTCGGTGCCGTCTCCGGTTGCGCTGCTAGCGTCTGCTGGCGGGGCTGATCGGGCCGTCGTCGTGAAGATCGTTGTGCCGTCTCTAGTCCTCCGCTGCTACCGGGTGTCTTTGTCCACTTATTTCAATGTTGCCTCGGGCTACCGCCGCTCAGTGACGTTCATGTGAACGCCATATTGCGCCATGGTCGAGAGCGCCACCTGTACCCAGTCGGTGTCGGGCTCCTCCTCGATCGTTCTATAGACCGAGTGGAACCCAAAACCGCCCCTCTCGCCGGCCACATACCGCCGGTGAGCCTCCGCCATGTATCCCCGCCAATCGGGGTCCTGGCTTGACTTCTCTGGGTCTCCCAGAATCTCTGGGTCCCCCTGACTCTCATGGGCCGTAGAGTCCAACTCGTCCTCCTCCTGTCCCTCCTCGGCCCTTTTCGCCGCTCTCTTCCTCTGCTCACGCCTGTGCCTCGTTCTTCGGGCAATCGCGGAGTCTCGAGCAGAGTCGGCGCCCTCCTCTTCGAGGGTTTTCCCCCCCTTACCCCGGGTTTTTGAAAGCTAGCCATTTCAAAAAATATCCCCTCAGCCCGCCGCGGCTACCCCGGTAGGGCATGCCCTCCTCCCCCATCCCTGGGGGAGGCCCCGAGTACTCCCGGGGACCGGGATATGGCTCTGGCCGGGGGAAAACACATCCCCGGCACTGGCCTCCAGCCCCCTACTCACCCCCACTACAGGGGGGCTTTCGGGGTTCCCGGGTCTCCGACTT
>NW_011966341.1:0-4852 GCF_000949405.1 Vollenhovia emeryi | reverse complement strand
TTATAGTGAGATGAGGTGGACTCTCACTAGGCGGACGCCAGTGTTGGCGGTCGGGTCGTACCACTGAGCAGACTCCCCGCCCCCGCGCCGGCCTCCCCGGCCAGGCATCGAGAGCATGAGGGGTCCCTCCCCAGGCGAGTGGGAGAGCGAGTCCTCCCGGCGCGGTAGGTGCGTGGGCAACACCCGCCGTGATGTTCCCAGGAGAACCGTCCACCCAGGGTCGTACCCTTCCACCGTCCAGCCACGCCATTTTTGCCAGGAGGTGGTCCTCCGTTAAAATCTGAGGATACCGTCCCCCGGCCCGGGTCCAACCTCCGAATATTTATACAGGAGGAAGGTGGCCTCCTGTTCGGAGATGTGGGGCTTCAGGGCGCACATACCCCTCCGCTCCCATCTCCTCCTACCCGTCATTCCGGCCACCGGTTTTTGTACCAGGGGGTGACATCCCCTGTTGGCGGTGTGTGGCGCTCCAGTGAGAACCGGTCGCCGATCCACCGCCCCTACCCGTGTCCCTGTCTGCGAGTTTTTATACGAGGAGCAAGACAGACTCCTGTTGGTAAGTGTGTGGCATCGTGACCTCGCGGCCCGCGCCGATCCACTTCCCCTACCCGTGTCCCCGCCTCCGAGTTTTTATACGAGGGGGAAGGCAGACCCCTGTTTGACGATCGCATGACATCAGACCTATTGCCCTCAGTCATGCATCGCCCCTCCCGGAATTCGCGCGCTGCCTCCGATTCTTATACAGGCGAGACAGCAGCCTGTTTGGAGGCGGGGGTTCCAGGACTTGGTTCGCCCAGCGCCCCCTCCTACCCGCCTACCTACCCGTCGCGAGCTGTGCCACCGAGTTTTACGGAGGGTGGCATACCTCCGGTTGACCCGCCTGTCGCTATGCTCCAGGAGAGTCGCTACCCGATTCCCCGTACAGGGGGAAGCTAAGTCCCTATTCGGGGGACACGGCGCGCCAGAGGTTCATAACCGACTGCCAGGGCCGACCTCCCCCAGCCACCGCGCTCCCGTGAGAGCAGACCCAGAGGTATCGCGTGTTGGCCGTGACCAACCAGCGAACCTCCAGCAGCTCCGGGTTCCGATTCGGTGCCACCCTAGGCGGGTGACGCTGTCCACCCCGCGAGCCGCCTCGTGGGCCTGCCTCGGGGTTCCTTCCTTTAGATTCAGGACCCAGAGCGATGGCGCTAAGGATCCCTCCTCCTCCGGTCTGCCCACCGAGGGGAAAGACTTCCCTCGGGTTGGCGCACTAGCGCCCGCGAGATACCTTCAGGGCTCTCTCAGTCCCCGCAGGCGAGGGCCGCGGCTTAAGGACATTTCTGCCCCCGACCTACTAAGGAGGAATTACGACTATTGTCCACCTCATTCTTCGGCCGTGACCGCAGCACCAAGCGGCGGGACCCGATCCTTCCCGTCTAGGTATCCAGGTATACACACCGGTGCGTGCACCCTGCGCGAAGCCAGAGCCCCGTCAGCCACAGGAGGGGTACTCCTGTGTTACCGACTCACACCACGAGGAGGTGGGGTTGGCACATGGGCCCGGTGGCCCTTCTGCGAGTCAACCATTGTATCCTGAAGAACTCTGGGAAAATTTTAAAGTAACAATGTCGGAAGATTATATTCGACACTTTGGAATGTTACAAGGACAAAAGAAAGCATATGCGCAAATCAATACTATGCTACGTGCTGAAGGCAAAAGTCTTACTGATTTTCCACAAATGGAACAATTGCAAGAAAATGACGAAGAGGATGATTTTATGACACTTGAACAAGTTATGGAAATTGGTGCCAGACAATATAATCAATTAAATAAAAATCAAAAAGAAATAACTGATTTAATATTAAACAGATTAGATAATAACCATGGTAACCATAATAACGATTGTTTTTATATTGATGGCCCAGGTGGATCCGGTAAAACGTTTATATACACAACTATTTATTACTTAGCCAAAATTCGAAATAAACATGTATGTACGATGGCTTTTACGGGTATTGCAGCGATGTTATTACCTGCGGGAAAAACGGTTCATAAGACTTTTGGATTACCAGTTCCATTATTTGCTGATTCACCATCCAACATTAAAATCCAATCAAAAGAAGCTCAATATTTGAAAGAAACAGATATTTTTATTTGGGATGAAGCACCAATGGCACCACGATATGCTTTAGAGATTATGGATCGGACATTGCGTGATATTATGAATAACGACTTACCTTTTAGTGGAAAAATTGTTAGATTGAACGAACTTACCAAGTGAAGTTCGATCCTAATTATGCCTATTGTCTCGTCCGGATGGAGACTATGTAGTCGTGCTCCTGTACGCACCTCGACAACAGATTTCAAAACACCGCAAAAATAAAAAGCGGTGACTCGCGCCTCTCCCGCGCTCCCGCGCGTTGCGCGCGCCGCGTGTCTTCACAAGTTCCAATAATCCAGAGCAAATCGCTACAATCCGGGTGGGATTACTAGGAAAAAACGAAGGGGATGGGTGGTCCATCCGGACGAGACAATAGGCATAATTAGGATCGAACTTCACTTGGTAAATTCGTTCAATCTAACAATTATGCCATTATGTCTCGTCCGGATGGAGACTATGTAGCTGTTCATAACAGCGATTTGCCTGGAGAATAATACTCAACCTAGGCGCTATGTATGAGAGTAAAATATATTGTATATTTTTAGCTACGTTGTAAAGCTGAATACAAAACAACCTGCTATATGCCTATAGGATATAAGATATATACTGTATAAACTATACAGAGGGCCTGTAACGTATGCGGATTAACCAACTTATTGTTTGGCGAAAATGAACACAAATTACGGGAAGAGGACTGCGTTACTTAAGTCCCCTGGCCTGACAATGGGCCTATTATAAAAATTCGCGAAGACTCGGGACTCACCAGTCCAACCTGCTGCGCGTTTAATAAGATCAAGAGAGACTCCCTTTTCCGCTGCTCGGGAAGTCGAGGCGTGCCTAGTACTATGTGCTGAAAACACAGAGGTGTTTACTCCACATTCCCCTAGGCCCTGCTTGATCCAACGGCCCACTGTCTGTGATGTAACCGCTTTAAACGGCTTGTTAAGAGAGATAAATAAAAAATCGCATGAAGATGGCCGTAACATCTTCGTCTTATTTAAATAATGTTCCATGAGAAGAACAATGCAAAGATTCTTATGGTTCTTAAATCGAGAAAAGCAGAAGAAAGGTTGAGAGCGACCAGGTGCTGACGTCTTGATCCGGTCTGGGATACGAATTATTAGTTTCTCCTCTAGCGAGATTTGTGATATCCTTATGGAAGAGAGGGTGTGAGTCCGATGACCCGTACCGAGAGCAAGGAGAAGCACAAGTTTCCTGGTAATGACATCTAAGGCGATTGAATCATATGGATAGATAGAGGACAATCTGGCTATCACTGGAGCCGGGTCCCATACGTAATCGTACCGTGGTCGAGGCGGTTTGAGAACTGCGACGCCCTTGCAAAAGCTCCTGACCATAGGGTGATTTCCGATTTCGTTGTGAGAAATTAACGAGATTGCCGACCTCATAGTATTCAGGCTCGAGACTCGCAGAAGGGTCACCGGACCCATGTGCCAACCCCACCTCCTCGTGGTGTGAGTCGGTAACACAGGAGTACCCCTCCTGTGGCTGACGGGGCTCTGGCTTCGCGCAGGGTGCACGCACCGGTGTGTATACCTGGATACCTAGACGGGAAGGATCGGGTCCCGCCGCTTGGTGCTGCGGTCACGGCCGAAGAATGAGGTGGACAATAGTCGTAATTCCTCCTAAGTAGGTCGGGGGCAGGAATGTCCTTAAGCCGCGGCCCTCGCCTGCGGGGACTGAGAGATCCCTGAGGTATCTCGCGGGCGCCAACCCGAGGGAAGTCTTTCCCCTCGGTGGGCAGACCGGAGGAGGAGGGATCCTTAGCGCCATCGCTCTGGGTCCTGAATCTAGAGGAAGGAACCCCGAGGCAGGCCCACGAGGCGGCTCGCGGGGTGAACAGTGTCACCCGCCTAGGGTGGCACCGAATCGGAACCCGGAGCTGCTGGCGGTTCGCTGGTTGGTCACGGCCAACACGCGATACCTCTGGGTCTGCTCTCACGGGAGCGCGGTGGCTGGGGGGAGGTCGGCCCTGGCAGTCGGTTATGAACCTCTGGCGCGCCGTGTCTCCCGAATAGGGACTTAGCTTCCCCCTGTACGGGAAATCGGGTAGCGACTCTCCTGGCGCATAGCGACAGGCGGGTCAACCGGAGGTATGCCTCCCTCCGTAAAACTCGGAGGCACAGCTCGCGACGGGTAGGTAGGCGGGTAGGAGGGGGCGCTGGGCGAAGGGACCAATTCCTGGAACCCCCGCCTCCAAACAGGCTGCTGTCTCGCCTGTATAAGAATCGGAATTCCGGGAGGGGCGCAGCGCGCGAATTCCGGGAGGGGCGATGCATGACTGAGGGCAATAGGTCTGATGTCATGCGGTCGTCAAACAGGGGTCTGCCTTCCCCCTCGTATAAAAACTCGGAGGCAGGGAAACGGGTAGGATACAGGGGTCACCCTCCCCCTCGTATAAAAACTCGGAGGATGCCGCGATAGTTAGTTCGAACTAGGTAGGGCGCGAATGCGGGGGCCACCTTCACCCTGAAAATCGGAAGGTCGGGTAGGAATACAGGGGTCCGCCTTCTCCCTCGTATAAAAACTCGGAGGTGGGGACACGGGTAGGGGAGGTGGATCGGCGCGGGCCGCGAGGTCACGATGCCACACACCTACCAACAGGAGTTTGTCTTGCTCCTCGTATAAAAACTCGCAGACAGGGACACGGGTAGGGGCGGTGGATCGGCGACCGGTTCTCACTGGGG
>NW_011966340.1:4586-14020 GCF_000949405.1 Vollenhovia emeryi | reverse complement strand
AACCAATTTTCGCCGAATGCAGCGCCATCTATCAAGAATCGAAAAAAAAGGTTTAGACAAAATTTACGTGTTTTTGGACGTAGAATTTGAATCTGCAATAAAAAGTAGGGGTTCCCATTTAAGGGGTTACACCAGTCTAGACAGTCTTGCGCAAGAGTAATTTCGGGAATTTTTTTACATGTAAAATAAAGTTTAAGATTAAAACTAATTTCATGGCTTTATTATACATATATTGTAGTATGAAAATTAATTTTTTTCGTGCATTTATCATTAAAAATGGCAGTGTGAGGGTCCGGTCACTGGATGGCTGCTCTGCGAGAGGTGCTCCGGGGCTTGCAGCATAACGTCCACAAATTTTATCCTAGAACAAAAAACCAAAAATTTCCTTATTTTTTATGAAAATAGCTAGAGAAATACGTAGGGAATTTTTAAAATGACGGTTGGTTTGGAAATGGCAAGCCTCTGAAAAAAAAGTCAATTTTTTGGCCAAAAATTGTATAGAATTGTTTATAAAAAGAAAAGTTTTAAACATATCGAAAAACGGCTACGTACTTCTGTGCAGAATTTAGTTAGTCGCAATTTGCCGCAAACTTGAAGTGATTTGGATGAAAATTGTTCGAGTTATGCTGCAAGCCAATTTGAAAAAAGTTGTTCTGAGAAAAACGCGTTTAAAGTTTCAAGTAACATTTTTTTTAACATAATGCACAAATTTTTGAATTTTAACCCAACGTACCTTTAGTCTGCTATACCTGCACCATAAAGCTGTCCTTCTAGGTTTAAATCTTCATCCTCTTTTTCTTTTCTGGTTGATTTTAATGATTGTCGGGCCTCCCTCGCAGCATAAAAGCGCAACACTTCACAATGCCATTGAAACCAATTCCTAATAAACGCATTGCTAATATAATTCGGCGACTAATTTCGTTTTTTTTTCTTTATCAATAAATGGACTGTTCGGAATACAAATGTTTTCACCTTTTTCACAAGAAATAACGATTTTAAACCCCAGGCCACGTTTAGCCGTCTCGGTGAACGACACATTTGTCCCGCACTTTTTACATACAACATTATCCGAAATAACAGAGAAAACAGCCACGAAATTAATTAAACGATAATTTATATTTATAATATAAATTATAATTATAAATATAAATAAAATTATAAAAAGAAATAAAAAACCGAACGATTGATTTACTTCAATGTCGTCGTTGTCCGCAGACATTCACAGCTTCTTGGCGGAAGTGCTCATTATCCGAACAGCCTTCCGCTTCATACCGGTTCATCGGCCGATGATGAGTCTTTAAGACCAAGTTTACCTTATTCTTAACACTATAAAGTACACTTTTAGCGAAAAAAAAATTTTGCATTATTTGAAAATTCTAGACTGGTGTAACCCTTTAAAATTTTAAAGTTGTCCCCCGCCCCACCCCCAGGGGTGGGGTTGGGGGTCAATTTTGGTATCATTCGATAGCTCTTTCAAAAATAGGAAATACGTATTTTTCCGTTTTCCGATCCACCCACAATTTCTCGCGATATTCAACCGTTCCGGGACGTTTAGACCACCCTGTATATATACATATACACATACATACATATAATATATATTATATATTGTTGCGCCTTCCGCGCAGTCGCGTTCCGCCGTATCCGCTCCTTGCGCTCGCGCACTCGCGTACTCGCGTACGCGTTCGCGTAAATGAACAAGAGCCGTGTGAGGAAGGAAAAAGGAAATCTTTATTACACAGAAAAAGAAGGAACAGCCCTCGAACGTCTGCACCAGGCAGGGGCCAAACTCGAAATCCCTTCTTTAACATGTTATAATAAAAACACAACCGTAACCAGGCAACTCGAACAACATCGAGGGAATTCGCCAAATCGCCAAATACCGGGCGTCCAATAATCGCGGGCGTAATACTGCCCCCCTCCTTTTCAGATTGTCGTCTCGACAATCAGAGGGGGAACAGTTCTCCGACCAGGCGAGAATGGGACTCCTGTCCTTTCCCCCTTCGGGATAGTACCCAACGGGATTTCCTGGGCAGAGTTGATCAGGGTCTCCCCCACCGGCTCCAGGGTGACTCCTTCCCGCGCCGGACTCTTGCTTAACAGGTCCGCTCCGCGTAAATTATTGTCCCCATAACGACAATATCCTTTGACGACCATCCCGACGACGACGACGACGACGACGGCAACGGCGACGACGACGAAAATGACGTCCCTTTAAGATGTCCTCCTCCAGGTCTTCAGACAAGGGGGGGGACTGCTTGTGGACCCCACGCCATTCAGGCTCCCCGAGTCCCTGCCCCAGCATTCGCTCTAAGCCACGTGGGAAAAACCACGGGCGGGGCAGTCTTCTAAAAAAAAAATTTCTTCCCACGACGGAAGGGCTGCGAAGACAAGGACCAATCTCCAGAAGTTCCAATAGTCTCGTCAACCTTCCTTTTAAAATGGATCCTGCGAAAAAAAATAAACGACAGCGAACACGGAAAATATCTCTATTTGATTAAACTTTAACTCAGATCTCGGGCCCAGACTCTAAACGAAACTAAATTTTCCTCTCCCTGAAAGGAGCTTGCCTATCCGAGTGCACAATTTTATTTCGGTGTCTTAAGGACTTCCGGATACAAAATACGACCTCACCAAGCTTTTTAACATGTAAGGACCTTCCCAATTGTTCTGCAACTTGGGAGCCCTCCCTATTTGCCTTCGAGGATTAAAGAGCCAAACCTTTTGTCCTTCTTGGAACGAGATTTGCCTAGCTTTATTATCATAGCGAGCTTTTACGCGAAAAGACTGCATCTTCAAACGCCTTCTAGCCTCCGAACCAATCTCTTTTAGTTTTACTCGGAGCTCTCTAACGTAACGCTCCATTGAGAAGGGTGTCTGCTCATGACACTCGGGGGGACTTCCCCGTAGAAAATCCAAAGGTAATCGAAGATCACGTCCCAAGTAAAGTTCAGCAGGGGTATAACCTGTCGCTTCATGCTTCGAGGTTCTATATGCCATGAGGAATATGGGAATCCAACGATCCCAGTCCTTCTGATTTGAAGAAATATATTTCGCCAGAAAATTAGTAATAGTCTGGTGTTGGCGCTCCACTTGCCCATCGGACTGTGGATGGAGAGGGGTAGTCCTTGTTTTCTTATTTCAAGTAATTTCATCAGTTCGGAAAAGAGCTTCGACTCGAAGTTTCTCCCTTGATCTGTATGAACTTCCAAAGGTACACCATGCCTAGAGTCGATTTGATTGACGAAGATTTCTGCAATTGTTTTTGCTTTAATGTTTTTCACCGGAAAGGCCTCCACCCATTTGGTGAAACAGTCCACTAGAACAAGCAAATATTTGTTTTTATTCGTAGTTGAAGGAAGAGGACCCAATATATCCAATTGAACTCTTTCAAACGGAGTCCCGACATTATAAACCTGAAGAGGAGACTTCCCCTTTCCTAAAGGGCCATTCCTTGAAATACAAATCTCACAGGATTTGCATCAATCTTCTACGTCCTGTTTACAAGTAGCCCAGAAAAAACGTTTCCGAATTATTTCAAGTGTTTTGTTGATTCCAAAATGGCCACTTGGAGAAGAATCGTGAGCTTGTTCAAGGATTTCTTTGATCCGACTTCGAGGAACAACCAATTTAAGGAGAACAGACTTCAAGTTCGGAGCGTACCATCTCTTATATAGGACTCCGTCTCTCAGACAAAGAGCATCCCAATAAGAGGAATAAATTCGAAAAGAAATATCCCCTATAACATTCTCCGAACATATAGGGCGCTCTCCTGTCTCCTTTCCAGAAATGAAGATCAATAAACTTGGATCTTCCGTTTGATCCTTACGCCAATCCTCCATGCTTTTTTTGGGAATAGTGATTCGAGCTACTATCTCACTTGGCTCTTGAGTACCCTTCAATTCGATTTTGGCGCAATATTTGCATCCGAGGGATTCACACGGTCGCCGAGATAGTCCGTCAGCATTTCCATGAGAACATCCCTTCCGGTAAATGATCTCAAATTCAAAACGTTGAAGCCTCTCCAACCATCTTGCAAGCTGACCTTCCAAATCTCTGAAGGACATCAGCCATTTCAAAGAAAAGTGGTCTGTGCGGATTAAGAATTTCCGTCCCAAAAGATAATGTCTGAAAAATTTGATAGCCTCTACAATTGCCAACAATTCACGTCGAGTAACACAATAATTCCTTTCTGCCTTATTTAGAACGTGGCTGAAATATGCAATAACTCTCTCCTTCTCTTCCTGTTTTTGGGAAAGAACCGCTCCGATACCGACATTCGAAGCATCGGTGTCCAAAATAAACTCTCCGTCTTCGTTAGGGAAAGGAAGTACAGGAGAAGAAGATAACACTCGTTTCAATTCATCAAATGCACTTTGGCATTCTGGCCCCCAAGAAAATTTCACCTTATCCTCTGTGAGCACAAAAAGAGGTTTTGCAACAGAAGAAAATCCTCTCACAAATTTACGATAATAAGAGCAAAATCCAATAAAGCTACGCAATTGTTTCTTAGTGTGTGGTACTGACCAGTCTTTCACTGCTGAGATTTTTTCTTCATCGGTAGTAATGCCTTCTTTCGAAATTACATGACCCAGATATTTAACACTGTTTGAAAAGAAAACACATTTTTCGGGATTAATCTTTAAATTTACTTCTTGAATTCTTTGAAAAATTATTCCAAGGTTCTCTAACATTTCTTCAAAACTCTTTCCGAACACTACCACATCATCTAAATAGACTAAACAAATTTTTGACAAAAATTCTTTTAGAACTTTTACCATTAATCGTTCAAAAGTCGCGGGGGCATTACACAAACCGAAGGGCATGACAGTAAATTGCCATAGCCCCTTTCCAATCGAGAAAGCAGTTTTATCTCTATCCGCTGGACGAATTTTCACCTGTCAGTACCCACTTTTAAGATCTAAAGTGGTAAACCAAACATTACCTGAAAGCTGGTCGAAAATATCATCTATTCTGGGGAGAGGATAGGAGTCTTTAATTGTTACCGCATTTAATTTTCGGTAATCGACACAAAATCTTAACGCCCCGTTCCTCTTCTTTACCAAGACGGCAGGGGAAATCCAAGGGCTTTGTGATTCCTCAATAACTCCTTGTTTCCTCATATCCTCTATCATTCTT
The DNA here is from genome assembly GCF_000949405.1 of Vollenhovia emeryi. Taxonomy (NCBI): domain Eukaryota; kingdom Metazoa; phylum Arthropoda; class Insecta; order Hymenoptera; family Formicidae; genus Vollenhovia; species Vollenhovia emeryi. The sequence continues at coordinate 8,881 of NW_011966340.1, read as the reverse complement.
TCCACCTTTCCACGCAATTGCAAAGGAATACGACGTAGAACCTGCTTAATTGGGGAACAATCTTTAAGATTAATGACATGTTCAAGGACCTCGCAGTTCCCTGCAACAGTCTCTTGAGAAAACACATTTTTGAATTTGCGCAAAAAGGCAGCAAAATCCTTCTTTTGAGAATCAATAAGGTTTTGAGAGTTCCTAATATAAAGTTCTTCTAAGACGGAAGGAACCCCTTGTGAAGACGTTTCTACACGAGCACAATCGAAAATCTCCTCATCAATGGACTCAGAATTATGAGAAACAGAATAAAAAATATTGGTCAAATTTATTTTCCTAAGGAAATCCACACCAAGTAAACAATCATCGGAGATCTTAGCCACATACATTGGAATCTCTAGAGAATATTTCCCGACTTGGACTTTTACCAAAACTTTACCTTGAAAAGAAACTTTTTCTACAGTGGGATATTTCAAATTGCAAACCTTTACTTGTAATCTCTTCTTTCCCTTCTCAATAAATTCTTCACTAACTATGGATATGTCAGAACCCGTATCTACCTTAATCTAATCTAACAAACAGAATCTCCTGGAATTACATGCATGAGAATCGTTTTCATTCGATACATCATAAAAATTATCATGAAAATCATCAAGATTTTTAACACATTTATCATTGTAAAGATTAACGTTTTTAACATAAGCAAAGTTACTCTTTGGGGCAATCACTTCAAAAGTTGAGTCTGCCCCGCCTAACTCAACTAAACCGAGTTTCCCTCTGAGGCCGGGCACTCGGATCGGAAATGTCCGAACTTTCCACAAGTCCAACACTCCTCGCGTTTGGCAGCGTACTTATTGTCGCGCCAATTCTTTCTTTGATCCGTTTCACTTTTCTTCCTCGTCGCGGGTTTATCATTTCTTTCACTCTTCAGTTCCTTTCCTCCCAGCGACTTCCCTCTTTCCTCATTCAAAGAAATTCCGTAAGTATCTTCTCTTTCCCTTCTAAAATTTCCACCCTGAATAATTTTAATGGCCTTAGCTCTTTCGACGGCCAAATTCAAAGACGAAATTCTTTCCAATTGAAGGGTTCGCCTTGTAAAACCATCATAGACACCCGAAACAAACTGTGCACAAGCAATTTTATCGTGAACGTCGTGGGGGCACTCCGCGTAAGCGAGGCGCGAAAGCCTCTCTAACTCTGTACCGTACGCGGTCAAATCTTCACCGAATCTCTGTTTTCGATAAATAAATTGCGTATAGCAATTTTGGGCTAAATATACCTCTCCGAAACGTAACTCGAGCTTAGACTTAAGCTCCGAAAACTCAAGATTCATCAAATCCTCGACCGTCTCTAAAACCGAACGCGCCTTCCCTCGTAAGCACGAAGCGAGTACCACGGTCTTTGTGGCATCTGCCCAACAGTTCGCACGCGCGATTAGTTCGAATTGTGAAAAGAACTCGCGCAACGAAGTGGTACCGTCGAATGTGTCGGGCTTTATTTTAAACCCGAGCTCCGATCGCGGATAATTGTTACTAAACGCGTTCGCGTTTGCGCTTCGCGTTTCGAAATCCCCGGCGGCTCTGTTATTGGACAGACTTATCTGGGAGGTCCGTAAAAGCTGCAGCTCCTCATCCCGTTGGCGAAACGTCGCTCGAAGTTCTTCCTCCCTTCGCGCCTGATCTTCGCGCATCCCGCGTATCTCCTGCAGCAGTCCTTGTAGGAATTGCGCCTCCATAACGGGCTCCGCAGCGTCCGCTGGGGGAGAACGCGCTCGAGCTCTTTTCCTCCTCGGGGCAGCCGTTGCTCGTCTTCACTCGTCCGATCGGACGAGCCCCCAATAAATGTTGCGCCTTCCGCGCAGTCGCGTTCCGCCGGATCCGCTCCTTGCGCTCGCGCACTCGCGTACTCGCGTACGCGTTCGCGTAAATGAACAAGAGCCGTGTGAGGAAGGAAAAAGGAAATCTTTATTACATAGAAAAAGAAGCAACAGCCCTCGAACGTCTGCACCAGGCAAGGGCCAAACTCGAAATCCCTTTTTTTAATATGTTATAATAAAAACACAGCCGTAACCAGGCAACTCGAACAACATCGAGGGAATTCGCCAAATCGCCAAATACCGGGCGTCCAATAATCGCGGGCGTAACAATATATATATTGCGGTTAGTCAAATTGATAGTATACACACACACACTACGAGCGTTTCATGCAGCTCGCGCCTGCGGTTGCGATAACGTCGGTACGCTTTCTCTTACGCTCCGGCTGCGCATCTTCGGTATTAAACAGATCGCGTGTCTCTCTCACGACTCCCGAAACACGTAGTAGATCGTTCGTTATAGCAGTGATCAATTGATGCAACATCCGATGCTTGGGATTTACGTTCGCCGAAGAATACAAAAATTGCCCTCGCAGCTTGGCGCGGTTCCACTAATTACGCTTATCCATATCTTTTATATCCTCGACGTTGTACATTTGTATACGAACCAAATGAGTATCCACCTCACCCGGTGTTCTCATGATATGCAATTTTCCGTTTTGCAGCCTCGTGATATTTTGCGGTATCGGCTCCACACCTTGATTCGCGACCGACTCGAGCAGTGAGTCCAACCCAGCGTCGCGCTCGTCCGCTTCAGTCTCATCCCCCGCGGCTATCACAGAATCCGCATTCAAGTTTTCAACGTACCGCCGATACTCGTCGATCTATTCATTAAACGTATTCTCGTTCATTATACCTTTCATGAGCTGAGCGTGCAACTCCTCCGGAGCGGTGTTTCTGACAAATATTTGCATTTACCGCTTAGGGCATATCGCTTCCATTGGACCTTTCACCACCAACGAGCCGTACACATCCATCAGAGTGCGTTTCATCTCCTGCCCCTCGCGCATACGTTGTGTGTTCTTTTGCACCTTTCCACATCTCGCCATGTAACTCGATATCATTGCGACCAGCAGTCTTACATTCCGCATCGCCGAATAGGATGATTCCCACACCTCGGTCATCAGGTCAAACAAGGTGAGATATGACGAATCTGCGTCGTTGTCGTCAGTACCCAGCACTATCAGCTCCTCGAACTCATCATCTAGCAATTGTGTAGCCTGTCCGTAATGATACGATTAAAAAATTGTAAAAAATAGTTTTTTACATCGCCGCTACGAACCTGTACGTTGGACATGATGCTCCGTCGATCTCGATCGATGTACGATGCGACCAACGCCCGATCGCTCGCGCTTTTATTCATCCTTCGTCGTCCGCGGGATTCGTGATGCGAAACCTCACGCACTTACACGGGAAATTGAAAATATATTTTACATTATGCAATATCTTTGCGATTAGATGTCTGTCTACGATGATAAAAGTTACTCATCGCCGCAATTTTCTCGATTTGTAGGTTATATCGATACGGTTACGCAATATCCTTGCGATTAGACGTCTGTCTGCGGTTTTCTATCGCCGCAAACATCTCGATTAGAACGGTATAAATTTATTGTCAAACATACGAGATTTATTATTATTATTACTCATCGCCGCAATTTTCTCGATTTGCATATCGGTACGTTTCCGGGTAAATGTGCATAAAAAGACCCCACCTGCCGATGACCTTGACCTTGTCATATGTTGTCAAGGTCACCCTCCTGAGTAACTCTTAGAAGTTTTTAGCCGACGGTCGTTATTCGTTAGAAAGTTATTAACAATGTATCCGCTATAAAATTAATACACATAATAAACACTAATTAATTACGAGCACTGTCTAATTCATTATGTATATACAGGGTGAGGGAAAAGTACCGGACCGGTAAAATATCTCGAAAAATATGGGAGATACGGAAAAATGTTTCAGACGAAAGTTGTACGGTTTTAAAAGGGCTATATAATGGTAAACTTAATGTTCCAAAAAAATTAATTTTTTATGATTATATGGAGGTCGCCGCCATTTTTTTAAATGGAACTCCCTATTGTTTATTATACTATTTTATTCTACTAATTAATATGAACAACTTTTTTCTGAAACATTTTTTGATTTGCCTAATACTTTTTAAGATATTCAAGAGAAAATTTATAACTTTTTCAATGTTTAGCTTATAATCTCTCGATAACTGTTTGTCGGAGGGAAAAGTAGTATAGGACTTTTTTTACTTGATTTAGTCTCAGGAATATGTTGTTGCAATGGTGTTTCAATTATTGAAAAATTTTGTGTATGTAAATTTTATGTGTTGCAATATTGGAACACTTTTACAACAGCATAGTTTTGAGACTAAATCAAGTAAAAAAAGTCCTATACTACTTTTCCCTCCGACAAACAGTTATC
>NW_011966340.1:0-4486 GCF_000949405.1 Vollenhovia emeryi | reverse complement strand
TTCAATGTTTAGCTTATAATCTCTCGATAACTGTTTGTCGGAGGGAAAAGTAGTATAGGACTTTTTTTACTTGATTTAGTCTCAGGAATATGTTGTTGCAATGGTGTTTCAATTATTGAAAAATTTTGTGTATGTAAATTTTATGTGTTGCAATATTGGAACACTTTTACAACAGCATAGTTTTGAGACTAAATCAAGTAAAAAAAGTCCTATACTACTTTTCCCTCCGACAAACAGTTATCGAGAGATTATAAGCTAAACATTGAAAAAGTTATAAATTTTCTCTTGAATATCTCAAAAAGTATTAGGCAAATCAAAAAATGTTTCAGACAAAAGTTGTTCATATTAATTAGTAGAATAAAATAGTATAATAAACAATAGGGAGTTCCATGTAAAAAAATGGCGGCGACCTCCATATAATCATAAAAAATTAATTTTTTTGGAACATTAATTTTACCATTATATAGCACTTTTAAAACCGTACATCTTTCGTCTGAAACATTTTTCCGTATCTCCCATATTTTTCGAGATATTTTACCGGTCCGGTACTTTTCCCTCACCCTGTATATAAACGAGCTTGTAAAGCGCGCCACGAACCCATGTGGCACCTCGTTCTACATGGGTTAGATGACGCGCTTTAAAAGTATTCAACTGTTTCTATCTAACCCATGTAAGTATTCTCTGCTTTAAAAAAAAGACTTCAATTTATCAACAACTTATTAGCATTTTCGCATGGAAGTCGAACGAGTGGATCTAGTTTCGCCCTGAAGGCAGGGGTCGGTGTGGGGTGGTGTCGCGTCGCATGGATATCGCGTTCATATCCGCCGATTACCTATAGACCACGAATAACTCTTCTTTCTCGCAAACGACTTTCCACGTGAAGCGAGATCCGCTCCACACCTCGGACATAGTGTGGGTAGGGTTATATCTTAACGAAGTGGAGCCCCCCGCAGGGGGGGCGGAACGTACTGTCTCCACGTATGTGGAACAGTACAACGGTGGAAGTACATGCGTGGAGACAGTACGTTCCGCCCCCCCCCTGCGGGGGGGCTCCACTTCATTAAGATATAACCCTACCCACACTATGTCAGAGGTGTGGAGTGGATCTTGCTTCATATGAAAAGTCGCAAATCTATATGAAATTGTATATGTACTACAAAGCACATGCTTAGATGAGAGGACAGATATAAGATTTCAAAATTTTTAATATTTGTGTCTGAAAATTACATATCATTGGTCGACAATGTTTTGTTAATAACTTTCTAACGAATAACGACAGCCGGCTAAAAACTTCTAAGAGTTACTCAGGAGGGTGACCTTGACAACATATGTCAAGGTCAAGGTCATCGGCAGGTGGGGTCTTTTTATGCACATTTACCCGTTTCCGCTTTGTCTACGACGCCAAAAGTTACCCATCGCAGCAATTTTCCCGATTTGTAGGTTATATCGATACGGTTACGCAATATCCTTGCGATTAGACGTCTGTCTGCGATTATCTGTCGCCGCAAACATCCTGATTTGAACGGTATAAAATCATTGTTGAGTGCGCGAGATTTATTAAGACTCTTCTCTCTCGCGACGTTGTACGCACGTGCGAAGTGTGTGCGTGAAAAAAAGTAAGTGCTCGAAGCGTGAAAAAAACGTATTATGGAGCAATTGTATAGCCTGATGCTGCTTACTGACAACGTTAGCCATGAAATGGCGAATGAACTAAATATGAAGATGGAGTGACACGGTCGGTATGTAGTTCTGTTTGGGACGTTGAGCTGTTTGCACGTCTTCCGTCCGAGGAGAAATTTTTTATCCTGCATTATTTGATTGCATCATCCCGCGCGTGGCCTGGTTACCGGGTCATAGCACTGTTCAAACCATTAGACAGTGTATTAGCAAGTATATATCAAGCAATTCTATTAAAACTCGGTTCGTCGTGGCCGTGTCGGTTCAGCGTGGTTCAGTGTCGGTGAGCCGGGAGCCAGTAACCAGATCAACAACACGTTGGTATGTGCTTTCCACCATTATAATATTCTTAAATATTTGGTTGTTAGATCACGTTCAAAAACGTTTACCTAGGCTGCGTTCCGGTATTCACAGGTATTCAGTCATTTGGGACGTTGAGATATAGGTTATTTCGCGGGCGCCCACGGGCGCCGTGCGCCACGTACCCTTGCGATCGGCTCGAAAATCGTGCGATGCGAGGCTTCCGTCGTTCGGTACAGCTTAGTGACTTTAACTTTAATTCACGGCACGACTCCTCGGCGAAAGATTGCCCCGATTGCTCTGCCCGTCGACGAGACACGTTTGCCACGCGCTTCGCAATACGTTGGATTCCTGTTCATCCCAGTTTGTATCATCCGATTGCATCGTCCCGCGCGCGGGGCCCAGTGGCCTTTTAATTAAATTAAAAGTAGAAATGGTAAGAACGTGTTGTGTTCCTACTTGCCATTCTAAGAAGAACGTTCCATCACATGTTTTCCCTAAAAGTACTGAACGTCGCAAGTTATGGCTAGACGCTTTGCATATAAAGTCATTGGACCTAGAAGTAGAAAAACTACGAGTGTGCCATAAACATTTTCGCGAAAACAATTATAGTTGTTCTGCAACGAGACGAATTTTAAAAAGTGATGCGATTCCATCAATTATGTTGGATGAAAATATAATACAAGCAGATTCAAATATTCCACAACATATTGTGACGTGCATATTCTCCCGGGCTCGTCCTCTCCGGAGATCACGCGCCCCAAACGAATAATCTCACTTTCGGGTCCGGCTTCGAGCCTCTCGGCGAGCGCGTGCAAGAGTTGGGCGCCAGGCACGGTATTCCCGTACCACCTAAGATTCGATACGTCGTCGCGCTCGCGGAACTCGAGGCCGGCCCCGCCGTCACTATCCCGGGTAGTCAGCCTTCTCAGCTGGGTTCGATATAATTTTCGTGGCTCGGAGGAGGAGGTGCGATTAAGGAAAATGATATCATAACAGAATCGACAATTTATTATAACTCTCCTTTTCACACTCCGTTTCGCTCGCGTTGAGCCGGAGCCACCAAGCGCTCCTTGCACGCCTCCCAACGCGAGACGACACAATCTAACGCGAGACTAAGCGAGAAAACGCAATCTTACATCACATAACACGCGAGAGTCGACCACTTAACGTGAGACTCAACACCACGATAACGACTTAACGCGAGGCTAGACGACACGACGCGAGGCACATTTACATGACGCGAAACTAACTTAACGCGAAACCTGACCGTACGCCGCGAGAACGAGTACGATAATGTGGAACAGACAATAAGTATTATACCGCGAGATAAAATCCCATAACGCCGGGATACGTACATTAACGCGGGACTAAGTGACCTACGGCGAGAGAAAATTCGATAACGTGAAATCACATAAAAGAACGCGAACCAACGATACGAGCTATCGTGAGAGACCCGCTCTTGAGTGGAGGGAGCGCACCCAGGGGAACCGCCTAGGTGATCTCCCTTCCCGCTTGTCTGTGGTGGGACGGGATTTACGGATAGGATCCTCGCGATGGATCCGCTACTATTCTCCGGGACAGGCAGCTCCTCGTTTCCTCTACTTACGAAGCCTTGCTATTCGGCTCCGATCAATTCGATACCCCCCGTTATTTAGAAACGCGAACGAGTATCTGCCTTCCCGGGATATTTTAAAGTCTGGCCTGTGAGCGGTGGTCGCCGCCTTTCCTGAGCCTGGTCTCGAAGGCCACAGGTCATCGTCTCTCGGCTCCGGGGCTCGTCGCTTGGCTCCGGGGCTCGTCGCTCGGGGCTGGCTCCTGGGATCGCTCCTCTCGGGTCTCCGTCTCGCACCACAGTCCTCCCAGGGAGGCTGCGACTATAAATATAAGGAGAATCTTCGGGACGGAGCTGTTCAGCAGAGTCTTTTGACCTCAGTTCAGTTCAGAGTTTAGTCAGAGCTTGAGTTAAAGAGAGTTTTTAGAGTCAGACAGTTTTGAGATTAACAGACCTAAGACTTAGTTGTTTTAACTGTTGATTCGAATTTATTCCGATTCAAGGAATTGTTCACTTTAAAATAAAGTAAGCTTTAGTATTAATTAACAACAATTCATTTCAACGAAATCCTCCATTTCATCTGATCGCTGCCTAATTGTGTGGCGAATAGATTTCCTAAGTCAATTTGATCGCTGCCTATAGAGTGGCGGACAAAGCATCAATCTCCTACCTTTATCCTTATGACAAGAAAGAAAGGCGGAAAACGCGTACAACTCAAGAGAATTAAATACCAAATTAAGGAAGCCTTAGCTTCTAACCAAGATCCAATTTCCCTCTTTGAAAAACTGCATAAATTACTATCTGAGTTAGAAAACAAAGAACAAGTTCAAAAATAACTAAGATCAAATTAATCATTAGATTCACACAATCAAGTCCAAATCCCCGGTAAAGCACTTATTGTTAAATGTGTTGACCGAAAAACGGACGAAACTTTGACTTTGTCAGACCGTGACA
>NW_011966339.1:10188-13919 GCF_000949405.1 Vollenhovia emeryi | reverse complement strand
ACTTTACTTTTTTTTCTAATTAGAAATTTGCACATTGCTTCCATTGTTATGGCTTCCTCATAGAGGAAGCTTTAAGAGCGAAATAAGAATAATTTGAATACTTTCAAGAAACATGGTAGTAAAGTTAGATTTCTCTCTTAAAGCTTCCTCTATGAAGAAGCCATAACAATGGAAGCAATGTGCAAATTTCTAATTTGCCTACTTTAATGATGAGGAAGAAATGTGCAAATTTCCAATTTGCACGCTTCAATGATGAGGAAGCAATATGCAAATTTCTAATTTGCACACTTTCAAGAAACATCGAAAAAAATTAGATTTCGCTCCTAAACCTTCCTCTATGAGGAAGCCATGTGCAAATTTCTAATTTGCACACTTTACTTTTTTCTAATTATATATTATATTGTTCTTGAGTTTTTCAATCCAAATTTCATATATAATTCATTAAAATATGATTAATTAGTTCTTGAGTTATAGACATTGAAATTTTTGGAAATCATTATTAAAGCAAATTTGCGATAGTTACACCAACCAGAGACATTTCTAAAAACAATATGTACATTATGAGAAATTTTCATCATTCTCTTTCTCGAGCTGATCACTTGATTCTGTACTTTTATCGGTTCTGTTATCAGTATCATCAATGTCATCATCTGCGGGTGCGACATCCTTGTTACTATTGGCACGTCTGTCAGTGAAAAAAATATAAAGTTTGAAAAAATGTTGATACCATCAATTTAACAAAAAACTAAAAAGTGTAATATTTACTTTTTTAAACGAAAAGTCGCCTGAGCCAGCCAAGAACCTGCAAGTCGTCCAAACGTTTTATCATTTATCTGCGGATAATCCCTAGCTACCGCTTCTGTAAAAATACAATATAAGAGTACATAATGTATTTTCTTTCTAGCTCAATTGCATTAATTTCCTGCAATAGGTTGTATTATGGGATTTTACCGATCATTGTCTTAGTAATGCGTCGATTAGACAGCTTTTGCTTGCTACCTCGTTGACCTTTCCAGTTGAAATTAGATGCCAAATTATCATGTAGCACCATACGAAGTATGCAAGTGACTTGTTTTTTAATTGATTCACCTGCTACTTGAAGATGTAGAGCATTGACCTAACAATTGTATAAAATTATATTTAATTCCTGTGTTTAATCAGGCTTAAGACTCTTACAAGGTTTATTCCTGTAGTTAATATCACGAACAAAGAGAGAATCTAAGATTTTTCTTTAATTCCGATTTTCGCAGAAATGTGTTTGAAAATATATGAAATTTTCCATTAATATTTGAAATTCTCTGAATCTCTTAATATTTGTAAAATTATATTAAAATTGTTGTGAAAAAAATTTTTTTAACTGTCGCAGACTTTTGCAGAAATTTTAAGATATTTTTCAGAGAATTAAAAAATGAACAGAAAATATAAGAGAGAGAGAGATTTTCAGGAACTTTTTAACCCAAAAATATTATACAACACACATTATGCCGACCAGTAACAATAGGACAACAATAACCATAGACTAAAAACAATACAATAATACGGACAATAATACTGTACATATGCAAAAATTTTATACAGGACTGTGGTTTGCGGTACACTTGACACTAAAAATGCTTCGAAGCGTTTGATTGACCAACTGGAAGAAATAATTTTACAAATTGAACAATTCAAGAATACTTCGAAATGTTTATAGCGTCGAATCAAGAAGACCGTAGGCAGGGTATGGTATTGCTCAGAAGTATAAGATTACCTATCATAAAAAAGCGTTAAATTCAAACTTTATAGTGTCTTATAGCTTGCGTTATTTTACAGAAAGGAAGAAAAACCAAATTGTTTTAAAAATTACTAAGTAAAACGATTAGCGTAAAAATAGTAAAAACTATTTGAAAGCCTGCAGTTTTAGCTTCAACTTTGTTATTTAGAATTTTGATGTTCTAATTTCATAGACAAAAAGTACGTTGTTGAAAATGCATTCTCTCTCGGCAAATTAGGACTTATGAATTTGGTGCATTTTGATAGATTATTTAATACATTTAAACGATACTTGTTAGACATTGATAATTTTCTATTGTTTACTATAGTACATTTAACAATGATCGTATTACTTTTCCGAATTCTACATAAGAAAATAAAATATCTTACTATTTGTGTATGAAATGATTCGTCTTTCTTGATTTTTTTTCTGCTATCCGTAAATCTTCAATATTGTGAAGTGTAAAGTCTTCCAAAACAGATACAAAAGCCTTGGCAGTTTCCGATTGTGGTTTCTCTGTTATTGCTGTTGTCTCAAAAAAACTTTCCAAACTTTTATCCGTTTTCCGAAGAGTTAATTTACATAACATCATTTCAGCTAAAAATAATTGAAAGCAGAATGGTTAGATGGATATCATATTAATAAGCGAGAAAGTAACAAGCAACAATTATTCATATTATATATTTTCAACTTACCACTGAGACAGCAAATCGCATCAGCTAGAGATCTTAATGTTGCCTCTCCTTTTTCATTGTACGCACATTTATGTGTTTTATTTTGAGGTATTTTACATCCGTCGTTATTTAGAGATGACAATTCTTGGTGTTCGTGGAACTGATTAATCGTTGCAACATAATCTGAGGCAGGCAGTGACGGAATTGTCGGTGCAGCCCTTTTTGTAGTCACCAGTTTTGGAATGGGCGGTAACTTTTTTTCCTTTCGGATGTTACTTTTTTGGGAATTTTTTTCGTCTGAATCTATCAATTTTTTGTTTACTTTTTTCAGCCGTTTGCCCTTGCCTTTTTCTTCCATATCTGAGTGTAATGTTGCATTTGGATTTTTCGAGAACTTTATTAGCATTTTCATGCCGCGATCGTAATTGTCTACAATAAATAGCAAATATTATGCTGACAGAATGTAAACAAATTGTAAAATAAATTATAAGAGAAAAATTTTGCAATCGTGACATTTACCAATGCTTTCTTCTATCATTTTGATAGAGAAACAATTCCAATCCGAATTGGCTTCTGCGCATTGCTTAACTAATTTCTGTGTACTGCCTTTATGCAAGTTCATCGGATACCAGGCTAATGAACTCATCTTTGATATCCACGAGGACGGAATAAGGTCATTAAAACCTTGGATTTCATCCTCATCGTCTGTTTCAAAATGCACAATTGACCATACTGACGAAATGTCTTTAGTTTTATTTTCAGCCAGTATCGATTTTTCGGAGACATCATTGTTATTATTATTTACTGCTGATAATATAACATTTACGTTTGTATGTGGCGAATTTATTTCGTCAGTCATTGCTATATACTTGTAGTTCCTGCAAATCAAAATTAATTTTATATATTTAAATATTTCAATAGAAAATATTTGCATGATTTTATAATACACTGGTCAAAAAAATTAACGCAACAAGAAATTTACATCAAAATTTGGCGAATTTCAAATAAGCGTAACTTCGCGAAAACTGGTCGAATTGAAAAGTTTTTTTTTTCATTTTATAGGGCAAAGCCTCTGCTTTAAGAAGCTCTTATTGGAATTTGCATTCACTCTTTCCATTTCCCGGAACTTTCTCAAAATCATGAACATGTTTTTACTTTAAAAAATTGCACACTTTGACGCACTGTGCGGAGTGTAGTAATTTTTCTTCGCCAGTTCTGCTTACGGTATCAAAAAGTGTATACTTTTCTCTTCAATTTAAAAAAAAAAGAAGTTCCTACGATTTTTTTTCGCCAAATCACAGCTC
>NW_011966339.1:0-6310 GCF_000949405.1 Vollenhovia emeryi | reverse complement strand
CACACTTTACTTTACATTTTTTTCTAATTAGAAATTTGCACATTGCTTCCATTGTTATGGCTTCCTCATAGAGGAAGCTTTAAGAGCGAAATAAAAATAATTTGAATACTTTCAAGAAACATCGTAGTAAAGTTAGATTTCTCTCTTAAAGCTTCCTCTATGAAGAAGCCATAACAATAGAAGCAATGTGCAAATTTCTAATTTGCCTACTTTAATGATGAGGAAGAAATGTGCAAATTTCCAATTTGCACGCTTCAATGATGAGGAAGCAATATGCAAATTTCTAATTTGCACACTTTCAAGAAACATCGAAAAAAATTAGATTTCGCTCCTAACCTTCCTCTATGAGGAAGCCATGTGCAAATTGTTGGAAATAGGGACTCTCCCTTTCTACGTATTATATAGTTTGCGATGCGATCACTTGCGCCATCTACTAGGTTTTTACTTTTGTATTCATTCGCGTCGTGTACGTCTCTCTTGTTTGTTACGACGTTGTGTTCCGTCGCGAGTACACGCTGTTAAGTTGCGAGATCTGTTCATTCAGTTTGTCAAGTTACTCTATTTTGATCCGAAGTGCTATCTCTTGTTTAGTCGGCAATAAATATTGTTCCTAATAGTTACGCGTATTCTTTCGCGTGCCTAACCTGCCACCGGTCTCAACAGGTTATGGGCCCAGCGACAACGACGCGTAGTTAAGTCGGCCATCTCGAGATACATTCGTCGAGATCGTAAATACGCAAAAGAGTTAGTCGGCAACATGCAGTCTACGACAACGACGCGATTCGAAGCGCTCAATCGCGAAAACTTCGATACGTGGAAAATTCACATGGAAGCACTTCTCATAAGGAACGACGAATGGGAATTTGTGAATGGTACAGCCGTCAAGCCTGAACCCGTCGCGGGGAACGCCGAAAATGCAGCGGCAATTATCGCATGGAACAAAGGCGATAGCAAGGCAAAGTCTGACATTGTACTTTCCATAAGTGCCACGGAGTTGAAGCAGATAAAGGGATGCGGTACATCGCGGGAGGTCTGGCTGAAGCTTGAGAGCATTTATCAATCCAAGGGTCCAGCAAGGAAGGCGACTCTATTGAAACAGCTGATGTTACAGCGAATGGAAGAAGGAGGCGACGTGCGCGGACACGTCGCGCATTTCTTCGACGCTGTGGACAAGCTGAAGGATATGGACGTCGACATCAACAAGGACGTTCTAGCGATCGCTCTCTTGTATAGTCTTCCACCGAGCTACGAAAACTTTCGTGTCGCGATCGAGTCCCGCGACGAGTTACCCGAGCCCGACGCTCTGCGCGTAAAAATCGTCGAGGAATATGACGCTCATCGGAACGAGCGTCTGTCGTCATCAAATGCCATGTACGCGAATAAAAAGTGGCAACCGCGAAAAGGACTAACCTCTAAATCCGACGATTCGAGTCACGATAAAGCTAAAGTAAAGGAAAAGAAGGCTAGTCGAATAAAGTGCAACAAGTGCAACCTATTCGGACATAAGGGTTCACAGTGCCGCAATAAAGACGTGAAGAAGGAATCCGCGAACGCGACCGATCAAGTATCTTTGTGCGTCGGCGAAGCGTTACTCGTCAAATCATCCGAAAATTCGCGAAAGTGGTGTCTCGACAGTGGCGCAACGACACATTTATGCGGCGCGGATGCATGCTTCATTGATGCGGATTTCTCAAAACGTGGCAGACTGAATCTCGCGAATCACGACTCGACCGTAAGTGTCGCCGAAGGAACCGCCAAATTCGCGGCGGACGTGAATGGCTCGGTAAAGCACGTGTCTCTGTCAAAAGCCCTACTTGTTCCGGACTTGCGTACAAATCTGTTATCTGTGTCCAAAATCACAAGTCAGGGGTTCCGAGTCTCGTTTGACGATGACGGCGCGTCGGTACTCGATTCGAACGGAGACATTAAAATCGTGGCGGATAAGATAGACGGACTTTATTACGTACGTGAGCGCGACGAAGCCGCACACCTTGCGTCGAATCCGGAAAACTCTGCCGCACTAGGAATATGTTCAAAGGTATCATGGCATCGCAGACTTGGTCACGTAAATATGTCGGATCTTCGTGAAGCAGAACGTAAGGGAACGCTACAAGGACTAAAACGCGAGGAGCTGGGCGATGATGACCAATGCGACGTTTGTTTGAAAGGAAAGATGTCCCGGAAGCCGTTTCCAAGTAAATCCTCACGACAATCGGATTTGTTGGACATAATTCATTCTGATGTTTGCGGACCGATGCGCGTTCCGTCCATTGCTGGTGCTAGGTATTACGTCGAATTCATCGACGTTCACGATGGTGTGAGGTACGCTTCGTGAAGTCCAAGGACGAGGTTCTCAGAGTTACCAAGGAATATGTGACCTTAGTGGAAAATCAAAAGGGTCGCAGCGTGAAATGTCTTCAGTCTGACAATGGCGGCGAATATCTGAATAATCGTTTCGATGATTATCTAAAGTCGCGTGGCATCACCAGACGACTGACGATCCCTTACAATCCGGAGCAGAACGGCATAGCGGAACGTAAGAACCGGAGTTTAATGGAGACTGCCAGATGTCTTCTCATGCAAGCCGGTCTTCCCCCACGCTTCTGGGCAGAGGCCGTTAATACTGCTAACCACATAAGAAATCGATGTCCCACCAGGAGTCTTGGCGGAAAAACTCCTTACGAGACCTGGACTGGCCGAGTCCCCGACGTGAGTTACCTACGAGATTTCGGATCGCGAGTCTATTGTCTCGACCGAAAGCCGGGAAAGGGCAAATTGGAGCCGCGATGCAAGGAGAGTATTTTAGTTGGTTTCTCCGAGGTATCTAAGGGTTACAGAGTTTGGTTACCCGAGGATGGAATCGTCATTGTGTCTCGAGATGTTCGTTTTTCCAGGGATACATTGGCCAACGCCGGTAAATATGAGAATTTCGAGCCGGACGACATGCAACCTCATTCCGGGATCTACAAATCTACGGACGCAGGGGAAGAAGTAGAGATCGAGTTGAATTCCCCGTTCAAGGCCCAGGACAACCCGAATCCCGAAGACACTGGGGACGTCGCAGACGAACACGCTGATGAACAAGAAATTCCTGGAAGTCACCCCGTAGCCGACACTCCGAGGGCCATTTTCGAAGAGGATTCCCCAGATGGTGCCGACGCTGAGGCCAGGCGAGGACGAGGAAGACTAAGGATCCTGAGGACTGGACAACGCGGTCGTCCGCGAAAATTGTTTCATGAAGTCGCTAATTCCGCAGAGTATTGCATTGCGGAGCAAGTATTTTTGTCCGAGGTTTCCATGAAACAAGCCCTATCTGGTCCTGATTCCGAAGAATGGATGGATGCCATCGTTGACGAGATTCGAGCCATCGTCCGGAACGACACTTGGCAGCTAATCGAGCGTCCGACTGATGAGCAAGTCATTGGCAGCCGAATTGTATTAAGGGACAAATATGGTCCGAACAAGGTCCTGGAGAGAAGGAAGGCCAGGCTAGTTGCCCAGGGGTTCACCCAGCGACCTGGTGTACACTTCACGGACACTTTTGCCCCTGTCGCGCGTCTGAGTACTATCCGATTGCTCGCTGCTTTAGCTGCTCGATACGGCATGACTATACGGCAGTACGACGTGACAACGGCCTATCTTAATGGAGAACTGCAGGAAAGGATTCTCATGGAGCCCCCGAAGCAGTTATCGCGTTCTTTGGAGTCTATCATCGAGACCCAGGACGACCATGACATCGTCAACAAGACTTCGAGAATGTTAACCGATTTGCAGAAAGGCGATAAGGTATGCCTTCTCAAGAAGTCTCTTTACGGATTGCGTCAGGCTGGACGACAGTGGCACGCCATGTTACGGGAGGCCTTGTTGGAGTTCGGAGCTTCTGCGTCCAACGGGGACCCATGCCTGTACTTCAAAGGACGAGGGGAAGACGTCATTTTAGTTGCCGTTTACGTAGATGACATACTCGTTGCTGCCCGGAATCCTGAACTCATCGAACAGTTGGGGAAGACTTTGTCGGGTCGCTTCGACGTAAAGGACCTTGGACCAGTGAACCATTGTCTCGGGGTGAAGTTTCACCAGGACAAAAACATGGTAACCTTGAACCAAAGAAGCTACATCATGGATCTTCTGGACAGATTCAACATGAAGGGCGCGAAGCCTGTCTCCACCCCCATGGATATTAACTCAAAGTTGACCAAGGAGGCTCAGCCTCTCGAGCTCGAAGAAGACGTTCCATATCGAGAGTTGGTCGGTTGCTTGACTTATTTGGGATTGACAACTCGACCAGACATAAGTTTTGCCGCCAGTTGCCTCGGACAATTCAACAGTTCCTATGGGAAGGCTCATTGGACCGCTGCCAAGAGGGTTCTTGTTATCTGAAAGGAACTGCTGATCTCGGTCTGAGATACGCTGCTAATGAACAACCCCTTTACGGATTTGTCGATTCTGATTGGGGTAACTGTCCGGATGACCGACGATCTTACTCCGGATTTGTCTTCATGCTTACAATTAGCGGGAGCCCTCTTTCATGGGACTCTCGTAAACAAAAAACTGTTGCTCTTTCTTCCACAGAGGCGGAGTATATGGGACTTACCGAAGGGGCCAAGGAATCCGTTTATTTGACAGCTTTCCTGAGAGAATTAGGATTTGAATCCCTTACTGATGTCGAAGTCTTCACCGACAACCTCGGAGCATTGAAGCTTGCGGAAAACCCGATCTTTCATGCTCGAAGCAAGCATGTGGATATACGTCACCATTTTATACGCGAAGCTTTGAAGACTGGACTTTTGCGAATTGATTACGTCTCAACGGATAACAACGTGGCCGACATGCTTACGAAAGGCATTCCCAGACCCAAGCTACAGAAGTTCATACATCTATCTGGAATGCGACCCGTCTCCGCTGAGGATTAAAAATTTTATTTTTATTTTATTTTCCTTTTCCCTCTGCGTCTTTAAGGATAAAGCGTGCTCACATCGAGGGGAAGTGTTGGAAATAGGGACTCTCCCTTTCTACGTATTATATAGTTTGCGATGCGATCACTTGCGCCATCTGCTAGGTTTTTACTTTTGTATTCATTCGCGTCGTGTACGTCTCTCTTGTTTGTTACGACGTTGTGTTCCGTCGCGAGTACACGCTGTTAAGTTGCGAGATCTGTTCATTCAGTTTGTCAAGTTACTCTATTTTGATCCGAAGTTTATCTCTTGTTTAGTCGGTGTTCGCGACTCTCTTTTGGGAGAGCTCGCTGGACCGCTGCGGTTGGAAGCAGGGCTGAGAGGACTTTGCGGTGAGAGGCTCAGGGAACGAATGCACGCGTGCGAGGGTAGAAATCACGTGATCGAACACTCTGGGCGATTTTGAGTAAAATATCGTGTGGTCCGTTTAATAAATGTAAAAAGCTTACAGTTGAGCAGTCTCTGAATTAACGCTGGGTGAGAAGTCTTTGAATCACTTGCACGGGTCGATATTATTGATCGAACACCGGCCTCGCGATGTAGATGCCCGTGAGCCGTGTTCACGCGGCGCCGGCTTGCGCGGTGCGTGGTGAGCTTGAGCCGCCGGTGATGCTGTATCCCGAGCTGTCCTGGATGATTCGCACTGATAAGAGTTCACTTCGTATTCACACTGAGTCAGTTCTCGGATGAGAAAATGAGAAAAGTCCACAAAAGAGCACTTGAGAACTATCCGCACTTCAAGACGCGTGTACTACGTACGGTCGCTATGAGACAAAAAGGGCGCCGGTAACGTACGTGAAGTCGCGCGGTCGCCTCGCGTCGCGATCGGGCATGCGCGGGCAGCGCTCATGCGGCGCTGCACGATCTGACCCGGCTGATGCTGCCATCACGCCGGGGATGAAATAAACGAGATTCAAATTAATCTCGAACATTCCGCCCGCCATCAGCAACGTTGTTGATGATCCCTGATCTTGAGATGAGATTGGCAGGACGGAGAGCTTGATCACTGGTCGGATGAGTGTGGCAGTGGCTGTCTTCAAAGTCACCACCCGCACGAGTCCATCCTTTCTAGGATGTAGGGCTGATATCCGGGCTGATTTGCATGGTGGTAGCCGCTCGTCTGTGATGAGCACCAATGATCCGATCTTGATCTCATTGTTTCTGTGATGCCACCTTGAGATGACCTGTTGACGTTGTCGTTAATGCGCTGACCATTGTGTCCAAAAATGTTGTGCCTTTTGCTGGATGAGTTGCTATCGTGAGAGTCTTGAGATTGCCAGGTCGGTGAGTGATGGCTCTGGTATGGTGGTGAGCGGACTTCCTACGAGGAAGTGGCCTGGCGTGAGTGCTGAGAC
>NW_011966338.1:7194-13917 GCF_000949405.1 Vollenhovia emeryi | reverse complement strand
AGAGCTCCTCTTCTACATTCTATACGCATGTAGTCCTTCTGGGAACGGGGGGAGGGCGGCCTCCGTGAAGCCGCCGTCCCCCCCCCCCGCAGGCTATTCTCATGTCCCGTCCCGTCTTTATCGGGTCAGGCTCCACTTCCGCAGGTGTGCGGGGATACCTCTCCTCACTCTTCTAGCCCCCGCTCCCCCACCTTGTGGTGCTGTAGGGGTTACTTCCCCTCTCCGCACCCGCTCGGCCTCCTCCTTCTGGAGCATAACATGCTCACAGAAGGAGGAGAAAGCCTCCCATTTGCTACTATCCCCCGTTACTGCCGATATTACCGCCCCGGGGGACAGGTCCGGCCCTATCCTGTCGACAAGGACTCGGCGCTGTGCATCCCACTCCGGACACTCTTCGAGTGTATGCTGCGCCGAGTCCTTGTCTGCGCCACAATGGTGGCACTTCTCGGTCGCCTCGTGTCCTATCCGCCGCAGGTACTCCCCGAAGCAACCATGCCCGGTGAGCACCTGCGACGTCCTATATGAGGCCCTCGCCCACGGGCGCTCTATCCACGCATCGAGACACGGGAGGATGGCTTCTACGGTACGCTTGCCCGGAGTATTAGGCTCCGAGAGTCGCGTCCGCCACTCCTCCCGCGTCTCCCTCCTAGCCTGGGCTCCGAGGAGCCTTCTCGCCCTCGCCGTGACCGGAACGCCTTGCCCCCGGAGTTCTCTGGTGCGCCGGTACACTTGAGCGTACCCGGCCGCCACCACGTCAAGGGGCGGCATCCCGGCCACCAGCGTGGCCGCCGTGTGGGATACCGTACGGTACCCCCGTATGGCTCTTATGGCCATTCGCCGTTGGGCCCCCCTGAGGATCGCAAGAGATTTCCTGCTCCTCATGAGGGCCCCCGCCCACACGGGGGCACCGTACGTAGCCATCGATGAAAGTACGTTGGCGTAAAGCCTCCTTGTCTTCCCACACGGCCCGCCCAGATTGGGCATTAGTCGCGATAACGCGTTTCCCGCGCTGTCCAATCTGGGTACCAGTTTGCTGAAATGCTCCTCGAAGCCCCAGCGTCCATCTATGTGGAGGCCCAGGTATTTTATCTGGGCCCCCACTTTTATGTCCTCGCCATCCACCCCGATTCGAGCTTCGGGTGGCGGCCCGGCCGAGCCGTCATGAAAAAAGACGGCCTCGGTCTTTTTGGCCGCCACCTTCAGCCCCAATGCCCTGACGGCCCTCGTCGCGCAGGCCACTGCCCAGTTGCCGCTAACAATGGCCTCCCCCCAGTCCTCCCCGCCGGCAAGCACCAGCGTGTCATCCGCGTAACACACGCATGTGCTGCCGGCGGGGAGTGCCGCGCGCAGCACCTCATCGTACGCTATGTCCCACAGGAGTGGTCCTAGGACCGACCCCTGCGGGACACCGCGGTCCGCCCTCCAGGTACGCAGCTCGCCATCGCGGTCCACGCACTCTATCGTCCTGCTTCTCAGGTATTCCCCGATTACTGAGCGCAGATAATCGGGGACCTCCAGTCTCTCTAACCCTTCCACTATCTTTTGATGGGGGATGGAGTTGAAGGCGTTTGCCACATCCAAGGCCACCGCCAGCACAACCCCTCCATCCCCCATCATCCTGTCTGATAATTCGCGGACACACATAATTGCGTCCACGGTGGACCGCCCCTCGCGGAAGCCGAACTGCCTCTCGGACAGGCCAGGTCCAGCAGATTCCACGTGCCCCATCAATCGGGCCCGCTATCACCCTCTCGAAAATCTTACTGGCCTCGTCCAAGAGGCAGATCGGCCTATAGCTCCCAGGCTGTTCCGCCGGTTTCCCCTCTTTGGGGAGGAGCACCAGCCTTGACCTTTTCCACAGCCCCGGAAAGGTGCCCTCCTCCAGGCAGCGGGTGAATAACCCCTCTAGCCTTTCAGAGAGCTCCCCCAGGGCTGCTTTCCAAGCTACGCCGGGGATCCCGTCCGGCCCTGGCGCTTTACCCTTCTTGAGCTTTTTAGCTGCCTTGGCCAGTTCCGTCCGGGTAACCCCCAGCTCTTCCCGAAATGGCCGGTGCTCCCCCCCTCTTTGTTCCTCGTTGCGGAGGCCCCTCCTGTCCCCCGCTGGGAACAACGTCTCTACCACCTCCTGGAGGAATTCCGGCCTCAACACCCCCACCGTGGGGGGCGCCCCCGAGTTTAGCCTGTTCATAACAAGCCTGTAGGGGCGCCCCCACGGATCCGTGTCTAGGGATTGTATAAGATCATCCCATGCCCTCTCCTTCGCTAACTTGATGGCCGTTCTCAGGGCCTTTCTTTTCTGCCGGAATTCCTCCAAGAGTCTATCCTCCTCCGCTTGAGTGGTTCTCCTCCTTCTTCTCGCCCGCAGGACGGCCCTCCTGGCGGCCACCGAGGATCTCCTAAGTTCCTCAATTTCCTCCGACCACCAGTAGGCCGCCCTGCGTGGGGCGAACCTTGCCCGCGGCATCGCACTGTCGCACGCGCTCGTCATGGTTTGCCGCAGCCATGCCACCTCGTCCTCTACCGTAGCCGCCGGCTCCGGATGTGTCCATAGCGCCACCCCCAATGTCTCTACCAACTTGTCGGCGTCTAACTTATCGGTCCTCCATCTGACCGCTTCTTCCTGGGCCCCCCTGTTCCTAATCTCCCAGGAAAGCTCTATGGGGAGATGGTCGGAGAGCAACTCCACGCCCTCCGCCACTCCCCATGATCCTACCATCCTCGCGGCCGCAGGGGAAGTCCACGTCAAATCGACTATTGACTCCCCCTGCGGCCTCACGCATGTGCTTACCGTTCCTACGTTCTCTAAGTGGAGGCCCAGGCGCGCTGCCCAGGCCTCTACGTCCGCCCCTTTGGCGTCTGGTCGCCGGGAACCCCACAGTGCCGATTTGGCATTGAAGTCCCCGGCGACCAGCAGTGGCCCGGGAAGATACTCCCGGACCACGTCCTCCAATTCTTGCAGCCGGACCTCTAGCTCCGCCCTTGTTAAACTGGGCCTAATATAGTCCCCAATCACTACTAGAGGCCCCCACTCGACTGCGACCCATCCTTCCCCGGCTTTCAGTCTGGACATGGGAGGGGTCCTTTCTCCCATCCGCCTCCAGAGTATCGCAGCCGAGCCGTCCGTGCTCCCTGCCCAGCAGGGATTTTTGGGGACACGGCTCGGCTACAACTCCGAGCCCACAACCACGCTCTGCCAGGCTGTGTAGGAAGAGGTCCTGGGCCTGGCAGGCGTGGTTGAGGTTCGCTTGGAGCACCTTCATGGCTGTGAAGGCGCCCCCTTGCCAGCCTCCTCCTGGCTGTTTCTTCCTCCTGGTTGCTTCTTTGCTACCTGCACCGCTGGCTCGGTCTCCATCGGCTCCCCTTGTTCGGCTGACGGGCCCGCAACTGTCTCCTTGTCCGTCTTCTTCTTAGTTCGGCCCTCCTCCCGGCTCTTCTTGGCCTCTCTCCTCTTCTCCCCCTTGCTCGGGGGTCTGCAGGCTGCCCCTCCAGCCTTGTGGTTGGAGGGCAGCCCTTTCCCGCTACACATCGCACAGTTCGGGGTCTCGCTGCAGCTCTGTGCTTTGTGCCCTTCTTGACCACACCTATAGCACAGCGTGCTCCTATCGATGTTGCTCCTGCATTGGCCCCTGACGTGCCCCCTCTCCAGACATTTGAAACAAACGAAGGGGCGGGGCTCCAGCAGCTCAACCCTGGCTGCCACCCATCCAACCTTAATTTTCTTCGCCGCGGCCACTCTTTTGGCCACCTCAATCCCGCATTGGATCCAGCAGGTTCCAAATCCACTGGGAGTATGGCGGATCGGGCCTATCTTGATCTCCTCCTGCAGACCCTCTCCAACCCTAGCCACCGCGTCTCGAACTTCCTCCGTCGTGACGGATTCGTCGAAGTCCTTCATCCGGATCTCCGCCCTTTTTGCGGGGCGGGAGACCCGAACTCCCTTCTCCTCCGCTACCGCCTTGATACGGCTGGCCAGCGTATCCGCTTTCGCCTTCGCCTCTTCTCCTCCTGGAATTTCCAGCAGCGTCGCCCCGTTGAGGGCTCTCCTATGCTTCACACTGCTGATTCCCAATTCCTCCAAGTTAATTTGGGACCTCAGGTATCGCATACCATCCCCCGCTTGGCCTTCAGGAAAGGAGATCGCCACTGCAGCTGTCCTGGGTGCCCTCCTCCTTTTTGGCGCCTCCTTTCCTTTCCTCTCTCCCGGCGCCTTTTCTCCAGTCTTATTGGTGACTCCTACAGCTGCCGGCTTAGTGGGCTTCGTCGCCGGCTCCTGCTTTGCACCACTGGGCTTCTTCTTCCCTCTTCTTACTACCTCTGCCCATGAGGTGGTCGGCTTGGCAGAAGTCTTGTCCTCCTTCCGCGTCTCCTCCTTCCGCATCTTCTCGTCCTTCGTGCCACGGACAATCTGTGCCGCCGTCTCCCTCGCCTTGACCCGAAGTTTGTCCCTAACCGCCTCCACCTTGGTGATTGTGGGCAATTTCTTCGGGTTCTTCTCCTTATCCAGCTGATGCTCCCTCGGAATGCGGGTTAACGCACCCTGGCACCTGGTTATAAGGTTTTCCAGGTTTCGTTTAACCTTTTGCGGATCCCCGTTCACAACCTCCTTAATGGAGACTCCCTCCATAACCCTCCTAATACCCTCCATGGCTTCTTCTGCAGGTGGCTCGCCCAGCTCCTTCCTCTCGCCTCTGACCATTGGCCTACGTACCGCATCCATGGTACTTTTAGCGGACTCCGGTTTTGCCGTTTTTGCCGTCTCCAGTTTTTGGCTCTGGGCCTTTGGCTGCGCAGATTTCCCCGCTTTCGCGGGTTTCGCAGAGACCTGAACACGGGCTATAACTCGGGGTGGGTGGTCTGCCCCGTAATCCAGTTCTGGCGTCTCCTCCATTTCTGGCGTCGTTGTTGTCCTGCCTTGTCTATCCCTGCTCTCTGCCCTGATCCTGGCCTCCCTCTCTTGGTGAAGAAGGGGGACATCAGTTCCTTCACCTGCTCTTCGAGACTCTTCACTCTGTCTCTTAATCTCGCTGTTTCCTCCTCCTGTGCCCTGCTGTGAGACCCCGCCGTCTTCGAGGCGATCACTGTGGCTGCGGCTCGGAGGTTCTTCGAGCACACCTTCAATTCTCTCACCCAGGTGCCTTTGAGATTCTTCGATCTCTCGGCAACCTTTAGGACGACATTTACGTTTTCTAGCATCTCCGCTGCTATCTGCGTATTATTGAGACCCTCCATCTGTCTGACGGTCTCCCTCTCTGGCGTGGTGTCTCTAGGAGCAACCTTGGGGCCCAGTGCCTCAGCCAGGCCCTTCCGCTCGGCCTTAAGTCTCTGGATCTCCCTTTTACATTCCGTCTTCTTGAATTTTTTGAGCCCTGCATACGTTGTAGGCGGCCTCCCCCTCTTCTTCCGCTTGCCGGTTACCGCGTCCACTGTCGAGGCCGAAGAAGATTCTTCATCTGTGAGTGAATCCTCACCCTCGACATCCACCATGGCCTCCGTGTCCGAATCATCCGAATCCATCGGAAGCGGGAGGTCCTTAGCCACTTTGGAGCACGCTGGGCCTGGTTTCGTGCTCTTCGCTCTCGTTGCCGGTTTATCGGCACCTTCTTGACGGGTCCTCCCTTGGGCTCTTTCCACCCTGCCATCCTTTGTCCCTTGGGGGTCGCCCGTCTTATTGTTTTCCGCCTCTCTCTTGGTTTTGGTGTGTGTGAGAAGATCCATATTTGCATTGATTCTATGAACCGGTTCGCCCATCATGGGACCCCCACCGCGGTGGGGGTACTATCCCCGGTGATAAGATTCCCTATTTAAAGACCGGGCAGAGGAGATGCCTTTTTCGGGGGAGCCACCCCCTATCCCGGTCGGTGCTTCTAGAAAAAGGTCCCTGGAGACGGCCAGGCCCACTGTGATGCAATAGGTTTTGCTTCACCCCCAGAGAGGAGCGCGCACCGATCCGATCGGCCGCATACTCCTCCCCGGGGCTAGAAGTCGCAAGGGAATATCCCCCCTCACTGGGTATGAGAGGACGCTGGCTATGCGCCTCTCCATACCCGCGCCCGGACTGCCGGCTTCAACGCCCTGATTGGCTCCAGACGGACGAGACGGGAGCGGTTTTCCCACATTAAACGTGCCACTTCCTGCGGACTTTACCAGTAAACTGGTCTTACGGTCCCGCGTAGTCCATGGCAGAGGTCAGGTACAGACGTCACCGCTCGTCCCCGGTCGGGGGGTTTACTACTCCCCCTTGGTTAGTCTCAGGGAAATATCCACCGGCAGCCGACCGCGGCCCATACACACACCATGCACACTACCGATCCTCCGCCCTCCACGACCAACCCCGTACGCCAGGCCGCACGCCCCAGCAGCGGGACGTCGGCCCCAGACGCAGGGACCGGCCGCTTCGTTGCGGAGGACCGGGTGTTGGCCAGCAGGCTTGCCGGCCAACCCCACGGACCCCGAGGCCCTGCCTGGGAATACGTCCCAGCGGCCCCCAGGGTCCTCCGGGAGACCGGACCCTGCCTCGGAAACGTCCGAGCGGCCCCGATCCCCCGTCCATGCCGGGCCATCCGGGCGACACGGGTCACAGACCCGACGTGTACCCGGGGCCCCGCCCCCTCCCGGAAGGGCCGGATTACGTCCGACCCACCCGCGAGGGAACTATCCCTCTTCCCTCCTGCCTCCACTCCCTCGCCCCCCCCATATGCCAGGCCGCACGACCCAGCAACGGGA
>NW_011966338.1:0-4295 GCF_000949405.1 Vollenhovia emeryi | reverse complement strand
GGGAGTCGTCCCAGTCGGGGGAATCTTCCCCCGGCTCGGAGGGTGGTCCCTCGTCCTCCCCGGTAATATCGGGGAAGAGGGTCTGCACCACCCTCCGGACAAATCCCACGTCCAGCCGCTCCGTCAGCGGGGGCGCCCATGGTCTCAACTTATTGAGAACCATCTTGTATGGGCGCTCCCACGGATCCTCCTGAGGGGAGTCGAGGAACTCCGTCCACGCCCTGCCCTTTGCCACTCTGATGGCCCGTTTGAGGGCTACCTTGGCCTCAAGGTAGCCCTCTCTCGCTTGTTCGGCCGCCTGTCCGCCTCTGCGCCTGCAGCGGGCGGATCTCCTCTGCTGGTGGACGGCTCGTCGACGCAAGTCGGCGATCTCTGCCGTCCACCAGTAGACGGCCCGCTGAGGCCGAGCTTTGGACCGGGGCATCGCAGCGTTACAAGCCGCTGTTAACGCTGCCCCGATCCACTCGGCCTTTCTCTCTCTCATCCTTCTCTCCTCTCTCCTTTTCCTTTCCTCCTTTCTCTCCAATATTTCCCTTATCTTTCTCAATTCGCCTCCTATCTCCCTTAGCACCTCCGTCCAGTCCTTCGATCCGCTTTTCCTCTCTCCTCCCGCCATCCTCTTCTCTATTCTTTCCCTGTCTCCTCTTCCTGCTTCTCTCTGTACCTCTCCTCCTTCTTCTCTCCCTCCTCTCCTCTCTCTCCTCCCCTCCGCCAACCCTCTCTCTCCTGCTCTCTCCTGCCTTCTCTCTATTCTCCCTCCGCTTCCTTCCTCTTCTCTCCGCCTCCTTCCTCTTCTTTCTTCCGTCCTCTCTCCCTTTTCCTATGAATATTATTATTTGTTAATTTACTACTCCTTCCCTGATCTCGCCCACGTGCGCGCGAGTAGCCAACGCCGGTTGCCTTCCTCGCGCCCACCTGCCCTAACCTCTCTCTTGCGGCCCCGCTCGCTATCGCTCGCCACCTCTTCTATCCCCTTTTGCTCCTCCCTCTGCCCTTTCTTTCCTACCTTCTTTCCTCCACCTCGTCCTCTCCTCTGTACCTCCTTTTCTGCTTTTCCTCTCCTTCCTTTCCTTACTTTCTTTCTTTTCTATCACTTTCTCAGTCCCGTCGTCTGCACTCTCGCGCGCTTACCACTGTTACTTTCCCTTTCCCCTTAACCCTCCCCCCGTCCCCTCCCCCTCTCGCGCGCTCCTCTACTCATTGCCTTCCCCGACCGAATCGATTTCTCGATCCCCTCGGCCAGTCGCACCTTCTTCCCGCCAAATCGATCTCTCGCTCTCCTCTACCAATTTCTCTTCGATCACTCGACTTCGAACACTCGATCGCTCGCCTCCTTGTGCTCGTTCTCCTCTCTTTCCTCCTGGTCCATTCCTCTCTCTCTCTTAATCCTCCTTCCTTCTGTCTTCTTCTTCTCTCTTCTCCTCCGCCGCCTCTCCTTCTCCTCCTCGACTCCGCTCCTTTTCCATTTCCTCTTCTCCTCTGTCTTCTCCTCCGCCTTTCCACCTTCTCCGCCCGTTACCTGTACTCTTGTCAGTATAGATTATATATTTCATCAGTTTTCTTAAATATCTATAATTACTCTTTATTACATCCATATGACATCTATGAGTATGTTAATGGATGTCCAATGGAAGTAGCAAATGCGGAACTGTGGATGTCTATTAGAGATCCGTAAGATTTTACGTGGACGTCTAATGGAGGTTTTGCATCTCCATGGTGGACGTCTATTGAACATCCATTGGAGGTTTTTGTTCTGTGCGGGAAGCTTCGAAAGACTTCGAAGGAACGAAGGAATCCTCGAAGGATCGAAGCTTCGAAGGATTTCGAAGGAACAATTTTTTTATTTTCGATCATTGTATTAAAAAGAATAATGTATTCCGATCCCGTGAACTTACACCGTTCGCGCCATCCCGCTAACGCACGAATGAGCCCAGATAGCACAGGTGATTCATATGAACGCAAAAAGAATTCACTTTTTTAAATTCTTTATGAATTACTTTAATCTATTCCAAATGAACTCAAATGTAGTTCTTTCCGGTAGTTCAAAAAGGACTCCATAGAAGTATACCTTTCGACTTCTTATGGGATCAAATTAAAATATTCTGAAGGAAGTCCTTTTCCTGTTCATAATGGGTTCGAAAAGAATTCCTTTTTGGTGTACTCAATACACAATTGTCTCCTCTATCATCGCACATCTAGCGGCTGAAAATCGAAGTAAAAACATCATCTGGATATCGATCATGGAATTTTTCACGTGAAAAGTTTCATGTGAAAACAATTTCAACGAATGAAATTGTATAAAAAGGGAATAATTTGATCTGATCCCGTGAAATTACACCGTTTGCGCCGTCCCGCTAACCAACGAACGAGGGCGCTACGAATGACCAGTTCGTTGCACGAAATGGCCGCTCGTGGCGATCATGCGCAGTGGTGGGAGAGTCTGGTTGCGAGGCGGCGGAAGAAGCAGTTTGTTGACCTGCTTCTTCTTCTTGGGCTCTCTCGTGGACCGACAGGACGTACACACAGACTTGTGAAATTTCTATTCCCGCTGACTTTCTTCGAGAGGTGCGTTGGGGAATTAGAATTGGGCGCTGAGAGATACTGCGAGTCTGCTCATTAACCGGGCAAGTACCAGAAGAAGGACTTTCGAGGTTAGTTAGCTTGAGCTTCTGCTCATCTCACTGAGCCGAAGACTTGCTTGACCACGGATTAATCCGTCGCCATCTTAAGTCCCTCTACACACGCAAGTCATTTTGACGAGGGACGTACGCATTCCGTAATCATATCCGGGATTGCATTCCTTTGACTTTGATTGACGCCGTTCATACTGAGGAAACGTCTGGATTTCCAAAAGGTACTTTCTCTGTCTCTTTCCTTTCAATTATGAGAAACGTTGCGGATAACGGTTGCGATGCACGCAGGCAACTGCATATTTTGAGATACGTCGCAGCTCGCATTCGCAACGCACGCAAGCAAGCAATTGCACGATTTGAGACTCGTCGCGGATCGCATCCGCGACGCACGCAGGAAACTGCACACCCTGAGATCATCGCGGCTTACAACCGTGATGTTCGTCCTCAATTGCCTTACTTTGGTCTCGTCATGTTTTAAAGTCGTGACGTACTCGCTCTAGTTTTCAGAGTTGAAGATCGTTGCGGCAGTGGCTGCGACGTCAACACATGACTTCAGTCATGCTGAGACGTTGCGAACGCTGATGCGATGTTTATAACCAATTGAATTAATATTATTCGACTATTCACAGCTCCAACTTAGTTAAAGGATAGCGCGGATATACAGGGTGAGGGAAAAGTACCGGACCGGTAAAATATCTCGAAAAATATGGGAGATACGGAAAAATGTTTCAGACGAAAGTTGTACGGTTTTAAAAGGGCTATACATATAATGGTAAAATTAATGTTCCAAAAAAAATAATTTTTTGTGATTATATGGAGTTCGCCGCCATTTTTTAAATGGAACTCCCTATTGTTTATTATACTATTTTATTCTACTAATTAATATGAACAACTTTTGTCTGAAACATTTTTTTATTTGCCTAATACTTTTTGAGATATTCAAGAGAAAATTTATAACTTTTTCAATGTTTAGTTTATAATCTCTCGATAACTGTTTGTCGGAGGGAAAAGTAGTACAGGACTTTTTTTACTTGATTTAGTCTCAGGAATATGCTGTTGCAATGGTGTTTCAATTACTGAAAAATTTTGTGTATGTAAATTTTATGTGTTGCAATATTGGAACACTTTTACAACAGCATATTCTTGAGACTGAATCAAGTAAAAAAGTCCTATACTACTTTTCCCTCCAACAAACAGTTATCGAGAGATTATAAGCTAAACATTGAAAAAGTTATAAATTTTCTCTTGAATATGTCAAAAAGTATTAGGCAAATCAAAAAATGTTTCAGACAAAAGTTGTTCATATTAATTAGTAGAATAAAATAGTATAATGAACAATAGGGAGTTCCATTTAAAAAAATGGCGGCGACCTCCATATAATCATAAAAAATTAATTTTTTTGGAACATTAATTTTACCATTATATAGCCCTTTTAAAACCGTACAACTTTCGTCTTCTGAAACATTTTTCCGTATCTCCCATATTTTTCGAGATATTTTACCGGTCCGGTACTTTTCCCTCACCCTGCCCTGTAGAGCTTAAGGAACATTCAACGCTCTAGTTAACACCCAGATAACTTCCCAGGATCGCCACAATACTTATTACAGTCGGTTTGATGACTTAAGTACATTTACCTTTTATTTTTCTGTTTGGTTTTACGAA
>NW_011966337.1:6150-13911 GCF_000949405.1 Vollenhovia emeryi | reverse complement strand
GACATACTTGTTTAGGTTTTTATGTATTTGTACTCCCACCGTTATACGGGAAAAAAAAGTTTGGTTTATGTGTAAGTTGCAAGTGCGTTTAGCACGGCGCGCTGCGCGCGCCCAACCCCCTCCCGCCCCGCCCCACCCCCGCCCCACCCTCTCCATCGCCCTCCCCCTCCCCTCCCTCCCCCCTCCCCCCTGCTCTCTCTCCTCACCTTCTTCCCCGCACTTACCATAGATATAGAAGATAGAAGTGTTCCGCGCCGCTCCGTGCGCGGTGTATTTTCCTTCTTACTCGCTCCGGAGGTGTTCTCTGACGAGAACCGAAAGGATTCTTTGATAGGATGTGGCTGGTCGGAGGTCACTTCAAAAAGGCACCGTTTAACTATCACTATGTAGCTTTATTCAGCTGAGTGTTACACTGATTGTTTACGGCAGGCCGGAGGCCTGACAAATGCTTAGCGCGTAAACGTATACTATCGAATGACGCGTGATTGACAAGTGCCCCGATCTCGGGCTTTCCTCTGGTTTTAAGCCCGATGATCGAGGCGTCAGCGTTCTCGGTACTCGATAGCGGTCATTCGTAATCGGGTCGAGAACTTGCTGACTTCTTCGAATTTAATTAGGTTGCGCGGTCGGGCTTTTGTGGTTCGATCGCGCAATATGCTTACGCTAGTGTTATTCTAATTGCAGTTACAATGCTTGAGTGCCCTCCTTACCTCTTTATGCAATCGGGGCACAACATCCCTCCCCCTTTGGAAGAAGGAAAACTGAGGGATGAAGTTTTCCGCTCATGGGTTTACCCTCCCCCTTTTCCTTCTTCCTTACAGTATTTATTTACAATATCTGATTAGTACAGCATCTCGGGTTCGCGGTTAACATAGTTTGGTGTATTTTGTTGTATTTTCGTTCTACGGTATATTATCCATGCGCTTATGCCTATTATGCTAATTATAATTATTGCCATACCCGATCCTTGTGAGTGCGTGACATTTGTTCGCGAATATGTGTCTTCTTTCGCACGCGTTTAGGTGGCCAGGGGCCTTTACATAAGTTTGCACCTCGCATGGTGCGTCTACGTTCACATTGTATGACAGAAATGCTTGATCGCATACATAATTTTACTCGGTTCGCGTACATATTTATAGCTCGCGTTTCTTGACTATCAGGCAGTTATGGTTGTGGTTTTTTTTTCTTCAAACCTTTATCCTTTAGTACTTTCCCCTTCCCCCCTTATTGTAGTTTTAAGTAATGTATTTTCTTGTTAATGTTCTACAAAGGGTTTCAGGCGGTTTACGTGCACTCGTAGGCTTCTTCGCCCCATTTTTATTGTGTAATTTATTTCCGAGTGCTTTTCTATTATAACGTATGGACCTATCCATTGAGGATCTAATTTTTTCGAGCGTCCTCTCCTTACGGTTTCGTCGTGTAGGAGTACCTTTTCCCCTACCTGAAACTCTACAGTTTTAGTTCGTTTGTCATTTTGCGTTTTTGCTTTTTCTTTCTTGGCTATTAAGTGTTCCTTCGCTGTCTGTTGCGTAGCTCGCATTCTCTCGCGTAGTTCTTGCGCGTAGTCATTGCGAGTACGTCTGTCGCGGCGGTTGAGTCAGGGCCGTAGGTAGAGTCGCTTGGTGCCCGTATATCAATTCGTGTGGAGTGTATCCTGTCGCGCTATGTGGCGTTGTGTTATATGTAAACATTGCGTACGGGATCCATTCATCCCAATCACTTTGATCCTCGTCTATGTAGTGTCGCAAGTACTCTGTAATAGTGCGATGCGATCTTTCCAGAGCTCCATTGTTTTCTGGGTGGTAAGCCGTCGTCTGGATCTTTTTTATTTTTAATAATTTGCACGTACTCTTGAATACGTCGCTTAGGAAATTGGTACTTTGATCGGTCAGTACGGGTTTTCGGGTATGCCGTGTTCTAAGATTATAATTATTCTTGTTACGAACATTTTTGCGACCGTGACTGCTTCCTGATTCGGTATGGGGATTGCCTTACTAAATTTCGTTAGACTGTCTTGGAACGTCAGTAAGTATTTGTTTCCTTGTGTAGTCGTTGTCAACGGTCCTACTATATCTAAGGCACATTTTTCGAATGGCCTATCTGGCGTGTCTGTTATCACCAGTGGTACCTTTATTCTTCGTGACAATTTATTTTTTTGGCACTTTTCGCATTTCGAGATGTGCTCTTCCACATCCTTCGTTAACCCTTTCCAATTATGAGTCTACCGAATTCTTCGTATGGTGCGTTCCACTCCTTGATGTCCTCCCACAAGCGCATCATGGTATTCATACAGTATTTTCTTCTTTTCCTCTTCTGAATATTCGCGTTCCGTCGTTGTGTCTGTTTCTTCGACGGTGTTTACGTCAGCAACGTGTCGACTGAGCGCGTCAGCATTTTTGTTTATCTCACCTGCCTTGTGTACGATTACGTAGTCGTACTCCTCTAATTTTAATCGCCACCTTATTAGGCGCGATCCTAAATAGCCACACTAGAGATTTGTGGTCTGTGACTATCGTGAATATCGTTCCGTATAGGTACGGTCGGAAGTGTTTGACCCATACTATGGCTAGCAATTCTTTTTCCGTAATGCTATAATTTTGTTCGGCTTTATTTAAGACTTGCGACGGCGGTTATCCCGGGCTCGTCTCCTCCGGGGTCGCACGCCTCAATCCAGGGTCGTTCTTAGGCGGCCGAAGACTCTTCGGCGAGCGCGCTCTAAATGTTGGGCGCCAGGCACGGGAATTCGTGCCACTCTCAATTCGCGAGAACGGATCGCGCTCCCGAATCAAGGTCGTTCTTCGCCGCCACCTTCCCGGTAGGCTCGGTATCTCAATCGCGGGTCGAGTAGGAATTCAGGGTCGGTAGAGGAGGCTCAATCAAATCTCAGACATTTATGTTCGATCTCTCTTTAATAAGCCAAGGCCCGGACATTGGTGTACGCGGGCAACCGTCGCGGTACAGTACACTCGGACAGATAGATTTCGAATATTCGAGACTCTACATAAGGTCTCCCGATTTGAGAGCTCAGTCTGAGCCCTTCTGATTCGATACGCGGAAATCCAACAAGAAGACGGACACGATGACTTGACACAACATCTTCGGCAAGTTAGACGCGACAATTATTACTCCGATTACGAAGACGATTACGCGCGCGAGAACGGGTACGAGGACGAATACAATTACGCGAAAACGGCGGAGAGAGCGCACCCGGAGCCCTGCTCGGGTGATCTCCCTCCCCGATGGCCTGTGGCGGGCCGGACTAATTGATTTCCTCCGCGAGGATTCTAGTGTATGCCGAGGCAGACAGCCGCTCGCTCAAGCCGAACTCTAACGGGCTTTCTCCCGCGACGGGCGTACAACGCCTCGCTATCTACCCGCGTACGAGCGTCTGTCTCCCCGGATATACGAGGTACGAGGGCCTGGCCTGAGTGGTGGTCGTCGATTCCCTTGCTGGCCGAATCGCGTTGGCCGCAGGTCGCAGCTCGGGTCCGGGGCTCGTCGCTCGGGGCCTCTCCTGGGCTCGTACCGCTCCGGGTTCCGGCTCGCACCACAGTCCTCAATCCTCGGAAACTCCGGATTCTCCGGCCTCCGGTTCCCCCTCTCGGGGCTACCCCCAGTCGTCGCTACCCCTTCTTGACGGTCCGGGTTGGTCCGGCTGTTCGGGCCGTTTTCCCCGAATTTGGAGTGCCCCCGGCTGGCCAAGTCGCGGGGCCTCCAGTCGGCGTACTTCGCCCCTGGGCTCGGGGACTCGCTACTCGCTCGGCCGCAGCGAGAACGATCCCCTCGTCTGCGGCAGCGTCGAGGCGTCCCTCTGACCACCACCATCGGTTCCTTCCCGTCTTGGGGTGCGGGGCGCGCCACGGGGCCTCCTTCCGGAACCCTACAAAGGACCTTCCTTCCTTCCTTCCTTCTCGCCTTGGCTCTCCGAGCGCTCCGTGACCCGGCTTCTCCTTTCGTGGGTCTTCCCTCGACCACTCACTCGGCCCTACCGCTCTACAAACTCAGCGCCAATCGGCGATATTAATACAAAAAGAACCAACGTGCCAATCATGGCCCTAATCTCTAGGGATCGCGTTCCCTCCTACGTTGGAGGGCACGATCCCAGGTTCCTCGCTCGGCCGGTCCTTTGCCCTTGTGACGGCGCCCTTGCCGGGGCGTCACGTCACAACTCCCCCCTCCTAGGGGAGGACCGAGGAGGTCTTGGCCCCGACGACGTCGCGTCGGCGGGCTCCACTCATAAGGGCCCACAAGTGACCAACAACAAAAATTGCGCGAAATAACACGAAAAGAAAAGAAACGAAACAGAAAAAAAGAAAAAAGAATTCGATAAGAGGGGCAGGGAAGGAAGAAACTTCTCCTCCCCCATGACAACGTTCGACCGGCCACTATAGAAGGCCGATGCGCGTATCTCTTACGGCACTTCTTCCCGTCACCGTCACAACACGAGCACAATAGATTTATCACACGTATAATTAGGTAACTACTGTAGACACAATATAGTACAGAATATAATATAAACAGAATATCATCCGGAATATAATAAGCTACGGATCAGGATTGGCAGGGAAGTAGGGCTTCAGGTCTTGTATATGGGCCCGCCCCGCGGCTGAGCCATCCAGCTCCGCTAGCTCGTACACTACGGGCGACACGACATTTCGTATTTTGAAGGGGCCGCGGAATTTCGGCGCCAACTTAGCTGCTATGCTCTGGGCAGCGGACGATAACACATGTTGGCGTCTCAGCACGAGGTCGTTTCGTTTAAACGTGCGCGGCCTCTGACGCAAATTGTACCGGTGGGCCTGCTTTTGGTTTGCCCATTCTAAATTTTCTCTCACCCACTCCCGCACCAGTTCCAGTTCCTTCATTGTCCGCGTCCATTTCGCGGGGTCCCCGGTTTCGACTTCCGTCGCCGGCGCCTCCCGACGGCGCAGAGATCGCGGCGACTCTATCTCCCTCCCGAGGTTTAGAAAAGCCGGAGAGGTGCCCAATGAGGTGTGGAACGCGGTGTTATACGCGAATCGGAAATCTGACAAGTGGACGTCCCACTCCCTATGTTCCTTTTCTATGAAGGCTACGATCATAGTCTTCAAGATCCGGTTCACTCTCTCGACTGGGTTCGCTTGCGGGTGGTAGGGCGGCGTAGTGGTATGTGTGATGTGATATTCATCCGCGAAACTCTTCATTACCCTATTTATGAACTCGGTCCCGTTGTCAGTTAGGAGGATTTTTGGGGTGCCCCATCGTAATAAAAATAATTCTTCTATAGCCTCTCGGATTTTCGGACCATTCGCGACCCTCAGAGCTCGACATTCGACCCATTTTGTAAATAAGTCTTGGATGACTAACAAATATTGAAATCCGGCCTTACTTTTCGGAAGGGGGCCTACGATATCGGCTGCGATTGCCGTCCACGGCCCTTCTACCGTGCGACGTCCCATTAGTCCCGCGGGGTCCGCCTGCTCGACTTTAGTGCGTTGGCATGTGTCACATCGGCGTAGGTATCTTACTACTTCGCGGAACATATTGGGCCAAAAATAGGAAACGGCTAAACGCTGATAGGTTTTTTCAATTCCCAGGTGACCCGCCTGAGGGGCATCGTGCGATTCGCGTAAGGCCCCTTCTCGCAGTTCCTTCGGTAACACTAACTTCCAGCGGTCGAGATCTTCTACTATATCCGATATTACCGGTCTCGGCCGTAAGAAGTATAGGTGGTCGTCCACCACCCTCCAATGCGCGTACTTTTTAGGGTGCTCCAACACCTCTCCAAATCTTTTCCTATACCACTCGTCACTCGTCTCCCCGCACGTTCCCCCGCTCAATACCGCGCCAACTATCGCCTCCCCCTCCCCCTCGTACATGCGTGACAATGCGTCCGGTACATGGTGTAGAGCGCCCTTGCGGTGCTCCACCACGTAATCATATTCTAAGAGCTCTAGCGCCCACCGCGCCAGCCTTCCCGTCGGTTTTTTTAAATTGTGGAGCCAACGTAAACTGCTGTGGTCCGTGACCACGGTGAATTTGTACCCTTCTAAATAAGGTCTAAATTTTTGAATCGCCCACACCACCGCTAAGCATTCCTGCTCCGTCACCGAATATTTCCTCTCGGGATCCGCCAACGCGCGGCTAGCGAAAGCGATAACCCGCTCCGCTCCCTCCAGATTCTGCGTCAGCACCGCCCCTAGCCCGACCGAACTCGCGTCCGTTTGTAAGACGAACGGCTGACTGAAGTCCGGACAAGCCAAAGTCGGCGCGGCCGTGAGGTGTTGCTTGAGCACCTCGAGAGCGCCTGCCCTTTTTCAAAGGGCTCGTCAAGGGCTCGCTGAGAGTCGCGAACTCCGGTATGAAGCGGCGGTACCACGACGACATACCCAAAAATCGCCGTAATTGTCTCAAGTTACGCGGCTCCGGATATTCCAAGATCGGTCGCGTCTTTTCCGGGTCGACCGTGAGTCCCCCCCCGCTGTACGATAAAGTCTAGGTAGCGCACCCGTGAGCGGCAGAACTCGCACTTGTCGGGGTTTATTGTGAGGCCGGCCGATTGGATAGTATCCAACACGCGTTTCAACCATGCAATGTGCTCCTCGAAGGTCGGTGTGGCAATAACTATGTCATCTAAGTACGCGAATGCGAACGGCTCCATTTCCGGTCCTATCAGCCGGTCTAGTAATCTCTGAAAAGTCGCGGGCGCTCCCGTTAGCCCGTATGGCATTCGCGTGAATTGGTATAGCCCCTTCCCCGGTACACTAAAGGCTGTTATTTCCCTACTCTCTTTCGCCAGCGGTATTTGGAAATAGGCTTGGCTGAGGTCGATAGTCGAAATATAATGTGCTGCTCGTAACTTGTCGAGAATGCCGTTCATGTTTGGCAGCGGGTACGCATCTTTTCGCGATACCCTGTTTACTTTCCTAAAATCTAGACAAAAACGATACTTGCCGTTTGGTTTTTTAACCATAACTACCGGATTCGACCACTCGCTAAAAGAGGGTTCTATTATTCCCGCCTCGAGCATACCATCGACCTCCGCTCGAATCGCCTCCTGTACCTTCGGTGATACCAAGTAGCATCGCTGTTTGATCGGTGAATGCTGACCTACTTCTATCCTATGTTCCGTTAAATTAGTAACGCCGGGTGTTTTCGGGGAATCCGGCAACGCCTGCAGGAGGGATTCGAGCTGGCGCTCTTGACTTTGCGTGATCTCCGACAGCCCGCAACAAACGCGCCCTTCTATCTCGCTTACGAAGCGATAACGCACGTGCGGTGCGTCCGCGAAGTACCACTCCGCTCGGGCGAAATCCAAAACTATTCCGAACTCAGTTAAAAAATCTATCCCTAATATGCATGGCACCGCTAAGTTCGGGAGCCCTCCAACTTCTATCTCCCTAATCCGGCCCTTTAACTCGATCGGTATTCTCGCTCCCTCCCGTACGGCGGCTATTTGCCCGTTCGCGGTACGAATGTTGAGCGCGCGGCCTTGTGTGACGGGCAGTCCTAACGCGCGGATCATCTCCAAGCCCTCTCTCCCTACCAGAGTCCGGTTAGAGCCCGAATCCATCAGGGCGGAAAGGAGGCGTCCGCGAATGGTGACAGAAAGATATCGCAACGGAGGAAGGTTCGCGGGGTGTTCCACCGTTAAATACGAATGCTCTAAAGCCGCGATTTCCCCGCTAACGCTCGGGGCCCCTTCCTCGGCCTTCGGAGTCGCGCGGGCCCGTACTACGTACTCCGTTCTGCGTTTCCCGAACACCCGGGACAAGTCTTGGT
>NW_011966337.1:0-4623 GCF_000949405.1 Vollenhovia emeryi | reverse complement strand
AAATGTTAAAAACCATAATTTTTATGGGTTTTTCATGGTTTTCATTGGTTTCTTGTTCCGACCGCCATGTCTGTTATATATTCATGTTCAGAACACAAAAATACATAGGAATTGAGTGTTGTTATCCCTTATTTCATATGCGTGGGTTTTCCGAAGGTTTACCCAAGTCTTTACGGTGTATCCCTGTTTACCGCACCGGTAGCAGTGAGTTCGACGGGCCTCCGGGCAGTCACGCGCGCGATGTCCCGTCTTTTCACAGTTCCAGCATTTAACGTTTGTCGCGGGAGCGGTGGAGGTCGCGCTTGCCACTGCACTCGTCGCGGTGGCGGAGCCCGAGCCCACCTCGGCGGCGGGTTGGGGGGACTCGAGTTTCGGGCTTTTCTTCTTCCCCTTTACTTTCGGGGTAGCCGTAACCACCGCTGCTAGCGCCTGTGTGTTTTTCGCCCTCCCCTTCAGGGCGTGGTACGCCAGATCCGGAAAAATGGATTGTTCGGGCGGGGGGGGCGGTCGGTAGCTCCCTTCCGCCGATTGAGCACGCTCGATCCGTATCGCGACCCTCTCTAATGTCCCGAAATCGTGGAACTCCTGCCGCCGTATCGCGATCCGTAGCCGAGGAAGCAGGTGCCGGTGGGCTAGATTTAATTGTTCCGCGAGGGTCCAGGGGGGGCTCATGCGAGTGAGTAATGCGCGTAAGCATGTCAAAAAATCCGCGACACTCTCGTATTCCCCCTGGGTTCTTCGCAAGACTTCGTCGCGAAGCGCGTATTGATAGTCAGGGTCACCGAATCTCGACCGCCACGCGACCTCGAACTCGTCCCAATTCCGCCAATTTCCATTCTCGAGGCGCACCCAGTATAAGGCGACATCCGACAGGAAGAGCGGCAAACATTTAAACAGATCCGCGTCGCTAATAGGTATGTTCGCACGGGCCTCTTTTATGCGCAATAGAAAGGCCTCCGCGTCATTGCCTCCTTTCCCCGAGAAGTGCAAGTTCCACTTCCTCAACAAGTGGTACGCGTCCGAGGTTGAGCTACGCGCGTTACGCTGTTCACGAGCCGGCGGGAACGTATTAAAGTGACTAAGATCGTCCAGTATCGGTTTCTGGTAGCCTATCTCCTGAAAACTGTCACGGTCGCGGTGTGGGGGTGGCGGGTAATTATCTTCCCGGTTCGTCGGGTGGTTGATCCCTCCGCTATTATTTGTAATCACCACGGGAGGACGCGGCAAGTCCTGGCCCAAAAAGGGACCCGTTGCCTGCTCCCCTCGGTTCTGATTTGCTATCGCAATGGGGGAACGCGGTAAGGTCGGGCCCAAAAAGGGATCCGTAGCCTGTTCCCCCCTGCCTGTCTCTATAATCGAGGCCGCCCCCACGGACAATTCTTCGTTCGTAACGGGTGAACGCGGCAACAAAGTTCCGTTCTAGTTGGCCATCTCGAACCGGAGCAGACGCGCGCGCAAAACCGGCAGGATCCCTCCCGTGTCCAGTCCCCGGTCCACCAGGTGCGTTCGCAATTCATCGACGTTTAGTTGAGTAATCCATTGGTGTGGATCGTTGTCTTCCCGCATGGTAATTCGCGGCGCTAAGTCGAGCGCGAGCCACAGAGAAGGAAAAGAAAAAGGGAAAGAAACGGGCCCGAGAGTCGCAAGAAATAGTCTCGGCACGCGACCGAATAAACACCGCGGTAACGGAGCTCCACTCGGAATTCGGCGATAAATTCGGGGAAATAACTTTGCGTCTGGTATTCGTCTATATTAGTCGGCGTTATCGAAAGCCGAGACTCGTGATGTAAACACGCGCTCGAGGACACTCAACCGCGCGGGAGAAGTCTCGCCGCGGCCGTTACAGGTGTTAAACCGAATCAGGAAAACAAACGATCGGTGAGTGCTCGGGAGCAACCGCTATTCCAAGCCAAACGGCAATAATCCAGGGCTGCGTTCAGATACCCCACCTAGGTGCCCCGAGTCACCCAAACGCCGTTCAGATTCCTCCTACTTCCACCCAGGTGGCCTCCGCGTGTTCCGTTCAGATTTCACCTGAACACACCCGGGTGAAAGGAAAAAGCACCCTGCTTCTAGTACAGGGTGCCAGCGGGTAGATTTTACCGCCAAGTGAAGTGCGCGAATTATTGTTAAAATCTGACAGTTGTGAGGTTAGGCTCGGTGAATCTGCGACGCTCCCGTATAGCGGCGGTTGGTGTCGGTACGACAGGTATCCTAACCCCAAAACTGTCAGATTTTAACAATTTATAGCTATCTTATTAGTGCCGACCGACGGTTTTAACTTGCAGATTCGTGTTTTACAGGCCAAAATACACGCGATTCTGTGAATTTTTATCACAAACATAGAGTTAGAGGCTTTCTTTCCAGGGTTGCGTTCAGATTCTCCAGTCTACCGAGGTCACCCAACAGTAGCTCCGCCCACTCCCGGTCCACCCTACCTGTACCCGCCGGGTGGAAAATCTGAACGCAGCCCGGAGTCGATACGGAACCCGAGAGAAGAAAAACAGGGACAATAATAGCCGGCTCCACAACAGGTCGGTTGACCTTGCCCACGGGACGGGGAACGTTACTTTTAGAAACGATACGGAGAACGCCTAGTGCCAAACGCGGTACGTGAAACGTATAAATTTGAACGCTTTTCTCAACACGCGATCCGTTATC
Source organism: Vollenhovia emeryi (assembly GCF_000949405.1). Classification (NCBI taxonomy): domain Eukaryota; kingdom Metazoa; phylum Arthropoda; class Insecta; order Hymenoptera; family Formicidae; genus Vollenhovia; species Vollenhovia emeryi. The sequence continues at coordinate 1,962 of NW_011966337.1, read as the reverse complement.
CCGCAAGCGATTTCTACGTCGCCGAGCCAAGCCGCCCGTACACAATTTCAATCTCCGCCGTTTCAGCGGCCCAAGGCGCGGTCGCCCGCGCCGTCGATAGAAAGGCTCAAAACTCCCAGGAGCCCCTCCGTACCGGCTCTTTGCCAGGTAACGGTTCGCAACAGTAATAGGTACAGAAAATCAAATATTCAATGTTCACACCACCAAAAAACAATTGACAATTCCAGAACATTCGCACAACCACATACACAAAAGAACACATACCGGTACCGAAAAAAAAGGAAAAACGCGAGTTTGGATTCCTCTCTCTACCGACCGTTACACACGGTCTTTTATTCGACGAAGGGCCCCACGTTGGGCGCCAAAATTTGCGACGGCGGTTATCCCGGGCTCGTCTCCTCCGGGGTCGCACGCCTCAATCCAGGGTCGTTCTTAGGCGGCCGAAGACTCTTCGGCGAGCGCGCTCTAAATGTTGGGCGCCAGGCACGGGAATTCGTGTCACTCTCAACTCGCGAGAACGGATCGCGCTCCCGAATCAAGGTCGTTCTTCGCCGCCACCTTCCCGGTAGGCTCGGTATCTCAATCGCGGGTCGAGTAGGAATTCAGGGTCGGTAGAGGAGGCTCAATCAAATCTCAGACATTTATGTTCGATCTCTCTTTAATAAGCCAAGGCCCGGACACTGGTGTACGCGGGCAACCGTCGCGGTACAGTACACTCGGACAGATAGATTTCCAATATTCGAGACTCTACATAAGGTCTCCCGATTTGAGAGCTACTGAGCCCTTCTGATTCGATACGCGGAAATCCAACAAGAAGACGGACACGATGACTCGACACAACATCTTCGGCAAGTTAGACGCGACAATTATTACTCCGATTACGAAGACGATTACGCGCGCGAGAACGGGTACGAGGACGAATACAATTACGCGAAAACGGCGGAGAGAGCGCACCCGGAGCCCTGCTCGGGTGATCTCCCTCCCCGATGGCCTGTGGCGGGCCGGACTAATTGATTTCCTCCGCGAGGATTCTAGTGTATGCCGAGGCAGACAGCCGCTCGCTCAAGCCGAACTCTAACGGGCTTTCTCCCGCGACGGGCGTACAACGCCTCGCTATCTACCCGCGTACGAGCGTCTGTCTCCCCGGATATACGAGGTACGAGGGCCTGGCCTGAGTGGTGGTCGTCGATTCCCTTACTGGCCGGATCGCGTTGGCCGCAGGTCGCAGCTCGGGTCCGGAGCTCGTCGCTCGGGGCCTCTCCTAGGCTCGTACCGCTCCGGGTTCCGGCTCGCACCACAGTCCTCAATCCTCGGAAACTCCGGATTCTCCGGCCTCCGGTTCCCCCTCTCGGGGCTACCCCCAGTCGTCGCCACCCCTTCTATGCCCCTTCTTGACGGTCCGGGTTGGTCCGGCTGTTCGGGCCGTTTTCCCCGAATTTGGAGTGCCCCCGGCTGGCCAAGTCGCGGGGCCTCCATTCGGCGTACTTCGCCCCTGGGCTCGGGGACTCGCTACTCGCTCGGCCGCAGCGAGAACGATCCCCTCGTCTGCGGCAGCGTTGAGGCGTCCCTCTGACCGCCACCGTCGGTTCCTTCCCGTCTTGGGGTGCGGGGCGCGCCACGGGGCCTCCTTCCGGAACCCTACAAAGGACCTTCCTTCCTTCCTTCTCGCCTTGGCTCTCCGAGCGCTCCGTGACCCGGCTTCTTCTTTCGTGGATCTTCCCTCGACCACTCACTCGGCCCTACCGCTCTACAAACTCAGCGCCAATCGGCGATATTAATACAAAAAAAACCAACGTGCCAATCCGCACGTGAGGGGCAGACGGTGCGTGCGGTGTGACCAGCGGTAAGAACCAGCAAAGGCTGTGACAGAGGCGAAAGGGAAGACGGTAGCAGACAGTGAAGGAAGGTGGAAGAGAAGAAGGCAGAAGGGAGAAAGCAGGAGAGGAGAAGAGCGAAGGGAGG
>NW_011966336.1:18577-24746 GCF_000949405.1 Vollenhovia emeryi | reverse complement strand
TACCCTGTATATTTATGTGATGTTTAGAGAATAAATGGCGCGCGCGAAGCGCGCGCTGTGTATGTTTCTAGTATATTATAAAATATTAATATATTATCACATATTTTCAAGCAATACTAATATAATAAATGTTTCTTTTTTAAAATATTTACTCTGAAAAATATTCCTCCACATTTTCCTTGTCCTTTGTTTCTTGTACAGTGTTGTGTTTTTTATGCAATTTGCCCTTCTCCCAATCTTTTGAGTTTGTTAATATTGCACCTATCAATTTGTCTAATAATTTCTCTGTGATTGTTTCTCGAATTTCACCTTTTTTATTTTTTTCCACAAACGCTTCTGAAATTATTAGTTTTATAATTGTTCATTATCAAAGTATGTATAGTACGTATTGTAATAAGTATCAAAATCAATTACCAATAATGCAATCGTATACTATTGAAGGTTTAAGAGTAAATTTATCTTTAGTTGCTATTGGAACATTCATATCCCGCGTTTTTTCTGCAATTCATGGATTCCCTTTATAGTAGTTGGCAGCACCGTCAGCTCCGCGCGGTGTGATACCGGCATTAGTTTTTGCCCCTCCTCTATACACTAACTCTCTATGTCCGTACCTCAAGTATCGTTACGAGACGCAATACCGATCCGAGTAATCTCGTGTATAAAACAAAATATATTCGAGTTGTATTGCAAGCTACGTTACGTTTCTCTATCCTGCATCCTGCGTCCATATGCGTTAATAGGTTATGGGCCCAGAACGCATTCACTGTGCGTGAAATAATAAAGGGTGCACACGAACGAAAAACTGAGGTTAGCACTGAAATCTTCATATCCTTCGAAAGGGCTGTAGCTCACAGAATGGCCTCGTCGAATGCAATGCGCATCGAATTGTTGAGCAAAGACAATTACGATACGTGGGCTATCCAAATGGAAGCGATTCTTACGAAGAATGACGCATGGGGATACGTCTGCGGTGAGAAGGTAAAGCCCGAGACTGTCGCAGGGGACGTGACGTCACTGGAAGCGGCCAGAGCATGGAGTGTCGAAGATAAGAAAGCTAAAGCGGACATCATTCTTTCAATCAAGTCATCGGAACTGAAGCAGATAAAGGGATGCTGCACATCGAGAGAAGTCTGGATCAAGCTAAAGTCGATATATCAATCCACCGGACCCGCAAGAAAGGCAACACTCTTGAAGCAGCTCACCCTGCACAGGATGGACGACGGCGGAGATGTACATGAACATCTACGGAAGTTTTTCGACACCATCGATAAGCTGAGTGAGATGGAAGTTGACGTAAATGCTGATTTATTAACCGTTATGTTGCTTTACAGTCTACCTCCTAGCTTTGAAAATTTTAGGTGTGCTATCGAGTCACGCGATGAACTGCCATCCCTCGAGACTCTGCGCATAAAGATTATCGAGGAACATGATGCACGAAAAAACGATACGCGTGAGCATACATCAAACGCCATGTTTGCAAAGAAGCGATTCAACAAGCGTCCGGAAGCGAATCGAAAAGACGGAAACGAGTCAAGCGGCTCCTCGAAGAACGGATCAAAACGCATGCCATTCAAATACAAGTGTCACAGGTGTGGAAAGATAGGTCACAAGGCAGCCGACTGTGATGCACCGAAGAGGAATACGGATAACGCAAACACAGTGAACGATGTGAGCCTATGCGCCAAAGACGGACACACGGAAGCTCTAGCCACAGAAGCCCTCGGCGTAAACTACACACAACGTGATGAGATGTGGTGCCTTGACAGCGGTTGTACCGCCCACATGGCAAATATGAATGCCGAATTCACGAGTAACATCAAACCTTGTACCGGAAATGTAAAACTTGCTAGCGAGAAGGCGTCAACAACGATCCAAGGAAAAGGCTCTGTTTCCATTGTCACCGAGGTCGAGGGTCATCGGAAAAATATAAACGTACGCGATGTTCTACGTGTCCCTCAACTACGTACTAGTCTACTATCCGTTGGGAGGATTACTGATCGAAATTGCGTGGTAATCTTCGATAAAGAAAAGGCCCGAGTCATCGACGAAAACCGCAACACTATTATGACTGCAGATCGAAAGAATGGCCTATACTATATACGAGAAATCGAGGAAAAGGATAGTTCGAACGTTGTGATTGCCGGCACCACTAAAGCGGAAGCCGCGACTGAAGAATGGCACAAGAAGATGGGTCACCTGAACATACGTGATCTCGTCAGATGCGATCAAGATGGCGTCGTGCATGGTATGACTCTCGGAAAGATGCGAGAGAACTTCATCTGCGAAACGTGTCTACGCGGAAAGATGACAAGGCAACCGTTCCCGAAGGAATCAACGAGGGATTCGAAATTACTAGAGATAATTCACAGTGATGTCTGCGGCCCGATGCGCGTGGAATCAAAGGGAAAAGCGAGATACATAGTCACGTTCATCGACGATCATTCCCGATGGTACGAGATACGTTTACTGAAACGGAAGGACGAAGTCTTGAACGCCTTCAAAGACTACAAGGCTCTCGCTGAGAACAAATTCGGAAGAAAGATACAGTTCCTTCAGTCAGATAACGGGAAGGAGTATCGTAATGAAGCTTTCGACACTTTCCTGAGGGAGTCCGGTATTGGTCGTAGAACAACTGTCACGCACACACCGGAGCAAAATGGCGTGGCTGAAAGACGAAATCGCACACTAATGGACATGACAAGATGCCTCTTAATACAGTCTTCACTGCCTTCATCATTCTGGGGCGAAGCCATGAATACCGCGAACTATATTCGAAATCGGTGTCCGTCAAGAAGCCTCGGAGGAAAAACACCCTACGAGAGGTGGATGCAAAAAGTTCCGGATGTTAGTCACTTTGAAGAATTCGGGTCTCAGGTCTTCACTCGGGATCGCGAACCTAGGAAGGGTAAACTCGACTCTAGGTCCAAGAAAGGGATCTTTGTTGGTTACTCAAATGAAACTAAAGGTTATCGAATATGGCTACCCGACGAGAAACGAGTGGACATTGCACGTGACGTGAAATTTATTGGAATACCGGAAAATTCGTCGAATATTGAGGACTACAACGAAATCTCTATTGAAGAGGTAGACGATTCACCACAAACCGAAGTGATTTTTCCTGCTCGAAGTTGCCAAGATCATGATCCTCCGGAGATCGAAGACCACGAAGAGGATGATTCAAACCAGAGTCCAGAAGAAGATGTTCAACTAGACCAGGAACTTGATACCCCGAAAAGGGGACGAGGGAGACCGAAGATATTAAGAACTGGTCTCAGGGGCAGACCCAGGAAACTATTTCATACAGCAAATAGCGCAATGGAAACAGTTGAAGTAGCTCATCTCGCCGAAGTCTCGCTCGATCAAGCTGTTCAGGGACCGTACACCGAAGAATGGTATCAAGCAATCGTTTCCGAGATGAAATCGATAATCAAGAACGATACCTGGACCTTAGTTGATCGTCCGAAAAATCAAAATGTGATAGGAAGCAGAATTGTTCTTAGGAACAAATACAAGTACGACGGAACCCTCAATCGGAGAAAGGCTCGTATCGTTGCCAGAGGATTTGCTCAGCAGCCGGGCGTCGACTTCGTCGAAACATTCGCGCCCGTTGCACGTCTGAGTTCAATCAGGATCATGGCAGCACTCGCCGCGGAATATGGAATGTCTCTACATCAGTATGACATCACTACAGCATACTTGAATGGAGTACTCCAGGAAAAGGTGTTCATGGAGGTCCCAAGGTACACGATCGAAACTCTGAACAGGATCATCGCGTCAGAGACTGTCAGTAGCGATGTTGGAAAAAAGGCCGCGAAGATGCTCGACGAACTCGGAAATGGAGACAGGGTTTGTCTGCTGAACAAGGCTCTTTACGGTTTACGTCAGGCCGGACGCTGCTGGAATGAGCGGATTGATGAAGAGTTACTCAAGCTTGGAACTCAAAAATCGGTTGGGGATCCGTGCATGTACTTCAGAGGTTCTGGAAAGAACCTGCTTTTAATCGCCATTTATGTAGACGACATTCTCGTCGCCTCACGAAATAAATGCCAAATAATGAAATTCGGGCAATATTTGTCTAACGCTTTTGAAGTTACAGATCTCGGAGCTATCAAGTATTGTCTCGGAATGGAATTTACAGTACGAGAGGAGGAGATCAGGATATGTCAAACCGGATACATCAATGACATACTTGATCGTTTCGGGATGTCGGATTCCAGGGTCGTCTCTACACCCCTAGATCCTGGAACAAAATTGGAGAAAAGCGACGAGGCACCCAGTCCCGAGGAGGAAAAATTCCCTTATCAAGAACTTATGGGAGCCCTCATGTACCTTGCCGTTTGTACTCGTCCTGATATAGCTTACTCCGTCAGCTATTTGAGTCAGTTTAACTGCTGCTACCGGGCCTGTCACTGGATTGCTGCAAAACGCGTCCTGCGTTATCTTCAGGGCACCAGGAACGTTGGATTGAGATATAGAAGAACAGGAAGGCCGCTGGAAGGTTTTGTCGACGCGGATTGGGCTGCCAAATTGATAGAAGATCTTACACCGGCTACACTTTTCTCTTAAGCGGCTGTCCTATCTCATGGGAAGCAAGGAAACAGAAAACAGTGGCCCTCTCATCCACCGAAGCCGAGTATATGGCACTAACGGAGGCCGCGAAGGAGGCTGTGTATTTGAGACGCCTTCTCATCAATATCGGTTTCGATTCGGAAGCCCGAGTCAAGATATTTTGCGACAACAATGGCGCGCAGAAGTTAGCTGAAAATCCCGTATTCCACAGTCGAAGCAAACACATCGACGTGCGCCACCACTTCGTTCGAGAAGTCCTTAGCAGTGGAGAACTTGAGATCGCTTATACCCCTACCAGTGAGATGACAGCAGACATCTTTACAAAAGGATTGTCAACATTTAAACACAGGAAGTGTATGGAGCTTCTTGGTATGACCAACGTGGAGGTGACAGAGACCAGATATCCCTGAATTGAGGGGGAGTATTGGAACATTCATATCCCGCGTTTTTTCTGCAATTCATGGATTCCCTTTATAGTAGTTGGCAGCACCGTCAGCTCCGCGCGGTGTGATACCGGCATTAGTTTTTGCCCCTCCTCTATACACTAACTCTCTATGTCCGTACCTCAAGTATCGTTACGAGACGCAATACCGATCCGAGTAATCTCGTGTATAAACCAAAATATATTCGAGTTGTATTGCAAGCTACGTTACGTTTCTCTATCCTGCATCCTGCGTCCATATGCGTTAATAGTTGCTTTAACACAGGTAAATTTGGTTGCCAGGTCTTTATGAAAAAATTTTCTGATAATCGCCAGTAAATTTTTGGATATTACAGTTCCTCCATCAATTATGAATCCAATTGTGGTCGTCTAACCATATTCCAGGAGAAAATAAATTAATAAAATTAATAAATTAATAAAATATAAAAATTGGATAATTTTGATAATGAGATATCTTACAAAGTCTTTACGAATTTTCTCGTCTGCTAATAATAAATTAAGCTTATCGTATTCTTCTTTTGTCTTAAGAGGCCATTTCATTTGATTTTGCTGCGTCCAATGAACCGAGACGTCTTTATTTCCACCAATTTCTCCAACCATCAATAATCTATCGATCATATTTTGCTCTAAATCTGTTTTCATGGCTTGAAGATCGTTTCTCATCAGCTGTTGATTAAGTTTAATGTTTTGCACATCCGCTAAAATACGTTTTAAATCTAAAAAAATCACAAAAATCATTGTAACTAAAACATATACTTTATAAATTAGTTTTTATAAAATGTTTAAAATTAAAATATCAATAATTTATTACAATTTGTCATAACAGAATAGTCCAGATTAATTGGTAGTGGATTTTTTAATATCACGTCTTCAACAATTGTAGATTTATTGGAAGAACTTGGCATGTTTGTTACTAAAAAAATAATTTAATACTTTCATATTAATTTTCTTTTTTAATAACTAATAAAATAATAAGTCATTTATTTGATTTATTCTACCTGTAGAAATATCATTATTGTTTTTTTTACTACCATTAGTTTTTGGCAACTTTTCTTTTCTTGGAACTGAGTTTTTATGAAGTGGCTCACACATTTCGTTTTCAGTATTTGATTCTATGGTAGAAATACAATAAAAATATTTTGTTACTTTAATTTATAA
>NW_011966336.1:14892-18367 GCF_000949405.1 Vollenhovia emeryi | reverse complement strand
TTAAATCCTTCTGAGCGTTACTCAGGAGGGTAACCTTGACAACATATGTCAAGCCCAAGGTTATTGGAGGTGGGTGTGTTAATCTAAATAATTACCTAAAATTTTAAGGTATAATAAATAAAAAATAATCAATTAAAGGCATAATAATTACCATTATCATCAGATGAAAGCATAGCTTTTTGTGATAATTTACCATCAAGTCCATATACTGGTAGTGTAAGGCTATTTTCTTTTACAACTCTTCTTCTCAAATTATGATTATCATCTTCATCTTCCAATTCCGTTGTACAATAATCTGTAGTGCTATTGAAACCTTCTTCCGTTAACTTTTCCATTTTCAATACAGCTTGTTCATAAGTACCTAAATTATAATAGTATTACAATTTTATAAATTTTTCTTAGTTTTTATTTTATTTACTTTACCAGCACTTCCAAGTATTTTTATAGGATACTGTGGCCACTTTTCTGAAGGACTTTTGTTATTTTTGACCAATTCATGTAATGTTTTACATTTTATGTTAGTGTATGGAGGTGGCATGAATTTGGTGACCAACTCCTGATTTTCTGGATCAAACAATATCCATGTCGATGGAACACAGTCCATAGACTTTCCGTTTTCACATGTTGACTTGTAAAATTGAACAATACTAAATGTGTTCTTTTTCTTCAATATCGACATCTTTACAGAAAAATAACTACGAAATAAAGTTTTAGTATAGCGCAATGGATGATGGCAAAGAATGATCCGTATACGCTCAAGATTGTCTTAGTCACAGATGTAAGGTAAGGCTGATGGCAGGGAACTTAAGCGATTAAGACTGTTACAATTAGTCGTAGACGTAAGACAGGGAAAAACTGAAGTCGTGAAAGGCCGTTGTACGACTTCAGCTTTTCTCTGCGTTACCTTATGTCTACGACTAAGACAGTATTAGCGTTTACGGGTCGTTCTCTACTGTAAGCCTAACCTCTTAATAACCTCTATATATATAATCTCTTCTCTCTCCGAAAGTTAATCAGTGGATTATCACTAAAGACAGTGAATAGTCAATTCACAGTAATTGATTTTCCACTGATTGATTTCACAGAGTATATAACCTCGTAATAACTATTGTCCGTTCTACATCAAGGGGTGATCCTACTTGCGGATAATCCGAGATGGTTCTTGCGTCACAGCTGACTGGACGCGGTAACGTTGCCGCGCGACGGAACTTGGCTAGGGAAAGTGCGCTCGGATGTGGATTGGCTATATTAGCTATATGTAAAAGATAGTGTGCATTTAAAACCTGAGATCTTTCACCATAAAATTTTGGTAATTGTAGAAAAAATGTTTTCAAATAAGATTCAGCACTTTCATTGTATTTTTGTGCAAAATTTTTTGTGCATAAGATTCGAAAAGCCACATGAAAAAGTAAAAAATGATTATACATTTCAAAACTTAAAATTTGTTTGAAGATAATATGACCTGTGTATAAAGCTAAAAATCAAAGTTCTAGCGCTTTCATATTTGGAACAGGAGCCCGAGGTTTCCGTTGGAATTCTGCAGGAACATATGATTTAATATACGTTGTACGTTCAAACGATTTTTATTGAAAATTAGACTTTAATTTTACAGGACTCTTGTTAAATAGTAAGTCCATAGTATAAATTAAAAATCTAAATGTCACAAATACTCAGTAGCAGGGTGGATAAAGTGAACGACTTCATAACCCTAGCGGCGCCTATGGCATCAGGTTCGAATCCCGACTTTGGTAAGTGGAAATAAATTTAAAATAATTACACATATATTAATTTAATTAAATAAAAAAACTTTCAGAATAAGTTACAAATATGTGGCACGAATGTAAAAACTAATAAATCAGTGGAAAAAAAATAAAAATTTTTTTTTCATATATTTTTAATCTAGCCCAGGCTGGCTGATTACTAGACAGTCATATTAGTCTGCTACTATACTCATTTGTTATACTTCAAATTGTCTAATAGTTGCCTAAACTATACTACCTAGTAGCTAGGTAATTTTTCTTAGTTCGCTATGAGACAACATATTTGGCCAGTACCTAAAATGCAAAAGCGTTACATTACTGTCTCAGCGCTATCTACTTCGGCTAGACAGGGGCAACATAAGACACGTATTGGCTAGCTCATGACTGGGTACAAGTGAGATTAAATTTCCACTCGGGTTAAAGCACCCATAAATTCTGGATCTTTATATTTTAATTACAAGAAATATTTTAGCATAGTCCTTCTCGCTGCTTGTGATGCCAAATATCGTTTCACATGGGTAGATATTGGACAATATGGTGAGAAAATAATAAAATACATATTAATATTTGGTTAATTTTTTTATATTTATAACACAATTGTAATGTCTCGGAGGACGGTGATAAGAGAATACATGCACTGAATTAAGATACTATGAGAGGAAAGTCACCAATACTGGTATAAGCTATCGTGGCAAAAGCTATCCTGGCAAAAGCTATCGCGTTTGAACAATAATTAAGACAAAACCATGATATGATTTTTTATATTTATTATAATTGTCTATTTTATATTAAGGTTCAGTCAGTGATGGAGGTGTATGGAATAATACAGATTTTGCCGAAGCTTTAGAAAAAGGATTGGTCGATATACCTCCTCCAAAAAATTTGCCAAATACAAATATTATAACGCATTATGCTTTTGTTGGTGATGAAGCGTTCCCTCTAAAATTATACATGTTACGTCCATATTCAAAAGACAATTTGACAATTTCATTGTATTTTTGTGCAAAATTTTTTGTGCATAAGATTCGAAAAGCCACATGAAAAAGTAAAAAATGACTATACATTTCAAAACTTAAAATTTGTTTGAAGATAATAGGACCTGCGTATAAAGCTAAAAATCGAAGTTCTGACGCTTTCATATTTGGAACAAAAGCCCGAGGTTTCCGCTGGAATTCTGCAGGCACATATGATTTTAAATACGTTATACGTTCAAACAATTTTCGTTGAAGATTAGACTTTAATTTTACAGCACTCTTGTTAAATAGTAAGTCCATAATGTAAAACTTTTTAGTGATTCCCAAACAGCACAAATGCATATAATCCAAAGGGAAAGTATAAATCATATCGATTGATGGTTGTATTCGTAATAACGGTGAAAAGCCAATGTGATGTTCTTCTTGTTGCTGCTTTCTAAACGATTCGTCTGATCGTTTACAAGAATCGACATCAGGATATATTACGCGCTTATTTGGAAATCCTGCACTTTTCCCATAAACTTCACAACGCTCGCAGGCTGCATAGCCACCGTGTCCTTTTGTTTGTTTTAAGAATTTTCTGGCAGGGATATCACAAATAATATGTTTCAAGATCACAACATATTTTTTGTTATCTATGTAAATACCATTTTTACATAAATAATTCATTTCTTGGATAAAATCATCCATGAATTCATTGATATCACCTGGCTTCGTATCTCCGTAATAAATGGCCACAGG
>NW_011966336.1:10845-14258 GCF_000949405.1 Vollenhovia emeryi | reverse complement strand
AGATAACCGGCCAATATTTTGCACTAGATCACCCTGTTCTCCCTCTCCTCGCCATGCTCCTTCTAAAAGCATACCTTCTTCTGTTTCTCTGTCTACCAACTGTGATGGACAGTACCTCCTGCGAGCTGGAGCAATTTCTCTTTCTCCTGTTATAACAAAATTGTGAAGACAGATCAAAGCCTTCACTAAGTGCTCAGCATTTTCTGGAGAACAACATAAAGGTCTCGTAAGAATTCGCCATCTTGACACAAGAATGCCAAAAGCATTTTCAATAACGCGTCGTGCTCGTGACAATCGGTAGTTGAACACTCTTTCTTTATCGGTTAACTGGTGTCGAGGATATGGACGTAGCAGATATTTCTTAAGGGGGAAAGCTTCATCACCTACAAGTGCATATTCCGTTGCTATGAAAGTGCCAGGCAATTCTTTCTTCGGGGGCACATCAAGCAAATTATTATCAAGAAGGTGAGACATATCCGAATGTGCCCAAACTCCACATACAGCCATCAAGACTAATGAAAAGTATTTCTTATAATTTGAATATTGAGTGCCAGTATTTGGGGGACACTGAATACGGATATGCTTCCCATCCACTGCTCCAATGCAATTAGGGAATTGCCACTTTTGCATGAATTCGTCGGCAATACATGTCCATATTTCTTGCGTTGGTTGTGCCAGATAACTAGGTTGCAGCATATCCCATATGATGCGGCACACTTCAGGCACAATCCGGTATGCCGTTGATCTGCCAACTCTAAATTCAGCTTTCTTTGAAAACATGCTATCCCCATGCGCTAGGTACCTGATCAAAATGAAAAACACATAAAGAATACGTATTGAGACAAAAGTAAGATATGCATAAAGGGCTTGACCTATACTTACGACAGGGTCAAAGCCAGTCTTAGCTCTGGGTGTAATGAACGACGACGACTCCTTTTTAACAATCGAGGACGAACGAGTTTATAAAGACTTTTGAATTGATATGGCCACATTCTGGTCCACTCAAAAAATTGTTCGTGATCTGTTTCCATCAGCTCACGAAAATAGGTTAAATGGAACCCTTTGGAACACCGTTTTTCTTCACTATTTACTGGTCGTACCCACCATCTTCTGTTGTTTGATTCAAGAAGCAAACGGCAATATAACGACAGTAAATTTAAAAATTGGGAGCAAAGTTGTAGAAAGATTAATAATCGCTGGGCATCCATTGTGGCTGCGATCGATTTGACGCTATCGCGAACCTTTGCGACTATTGTAGACACTCGTTCAGCGACACTCTTACGACATGCGACAAACTTTCATGCGACATTATTACTCACGACATGCGACACAACCTGTGCGACTATTGTAGACGAGGCTTAACGCGTGCCGATCGTCCGACTCGCGTCAATACATGAGACGAGGTGAGCACCGTGCGACAATAACACGGTCATCGGCGGTCGTAAACTTTACAAACAGCTGATCGATCAGCCGTTCGATCCCCGAAGCCACTGATAAGAAGGGGGGGTTTTTCTTTGTTCGGGCTTCTGGAATCTTCCCTCTCGGAGGGATAAATAGCGCCCCGAAATCGGGCGCCTTTTTTCCTCGATCGATCACACGTGCGAGAGTCTGTGTCGGTAGCGATCCATTTATTGCAAAGTGTGTACAGTCGTTGTATTTCGAAATAAAGATAAGTCTTGGTTCTCGAGTTAATTCGCGACGTCTTGCTTTTTTCCGGGAGCTCTCTCGGGATCGCGAACTGAGTCCTTCTGGCGCGCGGAAACACACGCATTTGTATTTTATGAAAACTGCGGTACTCTTTATTGGTAAATAAATTGTACGGCAGCGCGCGTGGGAAACTAGCGCGTCTTATGGTTGGCAATGCTTCTCACGCGCAACTTCAAACGAGACGCTACCGCGTCTCTTGATTTGTGACAACTTCATACTTGTGATTGGCGCAACGACGAAATATCGCGTAAGTACTACACAACTTTTAAACAAATATTTCATAGGAAATGCTCACGAATTTAATGATTAAATATATTATTGCGCTTGCGTGCATCTCCTGAAATGTCGGCCGGTTATAGTTGCGCGGATTAATATCAGTCGTTGAGCGAGGCGCGACATGAGTAAATTCATGTCGCGCCTTTCAACGATCAATATTGATCGTCGTGGCTAAAGCTCGACCGATATTTCAGGAAATGTATGGATGTAACAATATTTGGCGCGAAACGCTACCGCATCTCTTGATACCTATACAAGTCTGGAATAACAGGCTATGCATAATATTTATAAAATATGGTACAATTAATTGTTTATCTTTTGTAGAAGAAATAACGGAGGCTACGGAAAAAATGTTGTTGGAGGATGAAGAGCCTACGACGCAGCAGTTGTTGCAACAACAAAAGCAACAACTGAGGCAACAACAACAACAACAACAACAACAACAAATATTGCAACTGCTGCAGCAGCAGTCACAACATCAGGTAAAAAATGTTTCATGTAAAAATATGTATTTATATATAATTATATAATTATAATTATTTAATTATATGAAAATTTTTTTACCGGACAGCAACAACAGCAACGGCTGCAATTAGGACAGCGGCCGCAAGAAACACAGCGGCCGCAAGAGGAAGGACAGCCTCAACAAGGAAATTATATGTTATTTTTATTAATAATACATACAATTATACATACAATATTATATTTAGTATTTGTCATTTGTATTTCTCTATTTCTTTTAGACTCTCGTCGAGGCACAGGACGCGGGCGCGGACGGGCCCGTTGGTATGCTCAACGGGGCCTTGAAATGGGATATCGCGGCCGAGGTGGTCAAGATGGTCGAGGAGGTCGAGGAGGTCGAGGAGGTCGAGGAGGAAATACAATAAATAAAATTTATTATTTATATTGAATAATTATTAAACTATATAACATATAATATACATACATATAACATATCTTACAAATTATGCATTTTTACTCGTTATTATTCTGTCCCAACACCTTCAATTATTTTCTTTTCTTTTTCTTTGTTATTCCTTTCATTTATTCTTTACAATTTTTTAGTGCATTAGTTGTATATTTGGTCAAAATATTATTATTTATAACTTCGTTTTCTTGTTTGCATTCTTTTCTTTTTCATCTCTTTCATTTTCCATTTCTTACTTTAATTATTTTGATTATACAGGGTGTTATGTAATACCCGCATCAACGCTTATTGTGGGATAGAGTGGACTAGACTAAGTCGAAAAGTCCTCTACCATTTTGCAATTTTCGCAAAAGTCAGCGAGTTATTAATTATTAAAAATCGCTGTCTTAGGCCGGCCCACTGCCCAATTCAAATGTGCGGCGAGATCGATCGATCGTTACAACTCTCTGCGCGTCTAGTAACGATCGATCGATCTCGCCGCACATTTCAATTGGGCAGTGGG
>NW_011966336.1:0-5877 GCF_000949405.1 Vollenhovia emeryi | reverse complement strand
TATGTTTTCAGGGTCGCTGAGTCCAAATTTGAAGGTCATTTGACTCGGCGAGATCGCATTCCATTCATAACCTTGAAAAAAAATAAATTTTAACATCGAAAACTGTCCCTGACACATGAGAGAAAATTTTCTTTTATTTTTCCCTGTGATATCTTGTTCTTTTATTCTCAAAGGACCTATGCAGGGGGTTTCTGTGACGTTTCACCCCTTTTTGAACAACTTCTCTTTGCAATGTCCACCCAGATAGCAAAATGTCTGCATTATGTCAGTGTATTATACGCGTCCTTTTATTATTTACTGGCTCGCCAACACCCCGAAGCACGCAGGTGGCACGTACACTCTCGCTTGCTGCTCTCGTGTGTTCCTCGCGCCCCCCGTCGCATTCGTGCGCACGAGACAGTGAATGTAACTATGCCTAGTTACATTTAGGCTTACAAACACTACATCCCTTCCTTGTTAACAAAATTTTTTATTTTATTTTATTTTATTTTATACATCAATATTACAGTACCATATTAATCAAGGAGTTGTCCATCCATCAATCTCTTTTTCCTTCCTCTTGCAACTGGTCTTGGTTTCCGCTATTTCCTTCCTGGACCGTCTCCCATTCGCCTTCTACTTTCTTTAAATGTATTACATTTCTCCTTAGCCTTTGACCTGTCTCTTCGTTCCTTACAATGACGTCTCCACCTTGCGATGATTCCACCACGTGTGGTGTTGGTTTGTAATTTGGGGTGAGCTTGTTTGTTTTTTCTGTCTCTTTTATATACACCTTGTCTCCTTCCTTTGCCTCAAAATCTTTTGCTCTTCTTTTCTTATCGCCATATTCTTTCCCTCTCTCCTTTTGTTCCCTGTCTTTGTCTCTCACTTCTGAATCGTTTTCTTTGTCATTTATGTCCTGTAGTGTAGGGATTTTATCTCTATTCTGTCTCCTGAAAAAAAGTTCTGCCGGTGTCTTGCCTGTTACAGAATGCGGGGTTGAATTATACATCATCAGGTATTCCCATAAGCTTTCCTTTAAGTCCTTCTTCTCTATTACGTTGATCTTAAGACGTTTCAATATATCCCGGTTTTGTCTCTCCACCTCTCCGTTTTGCTGCGGCCAGTAGGGAATTGTGTTGAAGAGAGTAATGTTGCACTCTTTACAAAAAGCTTTAAACTCCTCACTTACAAATTGTCGACCGTTATCCGCTGTGATGGAAATAGGGTAACCCAGTCGACTAAATAGCTCTTTTAATAGTTTCATTATTTGCGTACTAGTGATTGTTTTCGTTACCTTTATTTCTTTATATCGGCTATAATAATCAATTATCACTAGTAAGTAGTCGCTATTAGGTAATGGTCCTAACAAATCCATTGCCACATCGTTCCAGGGTGCCGCAGGGAGTTCTCGACGTTTCATGGGAAACTTTGGGTTTGGCAAACTGGTGGGTTTGGCATTCCAACCAGAGTACAACCTTTACAGCTTTTCACAATTTTCTCCGCATCCTTATCTATTCTCGGCCACCAAACTTTAGATCTCAACCGTCCTTTCATTGCCACTATACCTGGGTGACCTTCATGCGCTGCGTCCAATACGTCTTTCCTTAGTGTTTGAGGTATTACTATTTTGCTTCCTCTCAACAGTATGTTACCGTAAAAACAAAGTTCGTTCTCGAAAATCTTGTATCCCTTAACTGCATCGTCCCAGTCATTTTTATAGATGCCTTTTTTTACACTGCAGATTTCTGGATCCTCTTCAGAATGCTTGCCGATGTCGCTCATAGGGATTGCATGTGGTCTAGCATATTCTACTATCTGGTGTACGTATTTGTCGTTTCCGGCTTGAGGATTGATTGAGTATTTGCATAATCGTGAGAGTGGATCTGCAATATTGGTTTTTCCGGGTTTGTATTTTATGTTATAACGATATGATTGTAATCTCAGAACCCATCTTTCGATACGTGCACATGGTCGGGATTTCGGTCCAAACAAAACTTCTAAGGGCTTATGATCGGTGACCAGGTCAAATTCCTTCCCGAAAAGAAATACTCTAAAATGTTCGATAGCCCAGACCAAAGCTAGAGCCTCTTTCTCTGTCTGGCTGTATTTACGCTCGCAGTCAGTTAAAGTTCGGTTTCCATAAGCGATGATTCGAGGTCCGTTTGTATCAATCTGCACAAGGACAGCTCCTAATCCTACAGGGCTTGCATCCGCGATGACCTGTGTCTTATCCTTAACATCATAATAGCCAAGAGTTTGTATGTTTATGAGTGTTCCCTTTAGTCCTTTAAATGCTTCTTCCTGCTTCTTAGTCCAATATTCTTCAATACTAGCGTTTTTCTTGATCTTTTTCCTCAATAGTTCTTTTAACGGTTCTGTTAGTGTAGCCAAATTGGGAATCCATTTATTTATATAATTGGGTAACCCCAGGAAGCTTTGCAGTTCGTCGACTGTTTTCGGCGTTCTGAATTCGGTGATGCTTCTGACATATTTGTCCAGTGGTTTAATTCCCCCTGGTGTTAATTCATGCCCTAGGAAATTTATCTTCCTCGTTTTGTATACGCATTTTGCCTGGTTAAGTAAAACGTTATTTTCTTCCAATACTTGCAATACTTTTTGTAGTCGCAAATTATGTTCTTGTTCTGTACATCCGTAGACCAGAATATCATCGATAAAGTTTATAACTCCTTCACATTTGATCAGCATCTTTTCCAGTATTTTCTGAAATAATTCGGGTGCGCAAGTGATACCAAACATTAACCGTTTGTATCGGTACAATCCTTTCAAAGTTATAAATGTAGTTATATGCCTAGAGTTGGGATGTAGCTCTACTTGATGGAATGCATTTTTTATATCCAATTTTGTGAAAAATGCAGCTTTCCTTATCTTCGGTAAGAGATGGTCCATGGATGGCAATGGGTGATTTTCTCTCCTAATCGCAGCGTTTGCCCGTCTCATGTCCACACACAAACGTAATTCTCCGTTGTCCTTTAGTATGGGAACTATTGGTGAAATCCACTTCGAAGGTTCGTTTACTTCTTCTATTATGTCAGCGTCCAGCAATTTCTTTATTTTTTTGTTTATTTTCTCTTCGATCGGGATTGGTATTCGCCGGTAGGGTTGTGAAACAGGTTTTTCTGATTCGTCGATGGGAATTTCTACTAACACACCTTTAAACTTTGAGAAAGGCCTGTTTCCAATTTGATACACGTTGAGGCCCAGATTTAGAACACCCAGACGAATAGCCGTGTCTTTGCCTAGTAAATCTCTTGATCCCCTTGAAATTACGTATATGGTTGCAGTTTCTTCTCGATTGTTCACTTTGATTCCTGTCTCGAATGAGCCTTGGATGTTGAGTGGTGTATCGCTGCCATAAGCCAGTAATGTCTTGTCTGGTTCCTTAATTAAGTTGAAACTTGTAACCTTCTGATCTTTTAGGAATTCCCATGTTTTGTCTGTGATTAAGTTTAATTTACATCCAGAATCAATTAGCATGTTTATCTTGACACCTCCTACTTCGCATTCTACTGTCGCATTATAATTAACATTAAAAACGTAATCAACTTCTTCGTTTTCGACCCTATTTATTCCGCTTCCTTTCCGAGCTTGTTTTTCTTTCTTCTCTCCATCTTGTTTCTTTATTTCATCCGCTTTCCGTTTCCGTATCCCTTGAGTCTTGCAATATTGGCGAAAGTGTCCTAATTTCCCACAATCATGACATTTCCTTCCTCTTGCGGGACAGTTGTTATCTTCCGAAGTGTGTTTATAACTTCCGCACCTCCCACATCTTTTATTACTCGAGAATCGGTTCTTTTGTCCGTCTGGGTTTGGAGCCTTGTTGTTTTTATTGTTCACTGCGTTTACATTTACGTCTTGATTCTTAATTTTTTGTTCGTACTCTTCCAATTGATGGTTCACGACTTCTAGTGTGTTAGCTTCTGTAATTATTTTATCCAGTGTGATGTCATCTCCTATTGTCAAAATTTTTTTCCGCAATTCTGTTGAAGTACCTTTCTCGGTTATTTGGTCTATTAAATGTTCTTCTGGCTTCTCAAATTTGCATTTGACTGCTTGGGTTCTTAACCTTACTAAAAATTTTTCAAATTTTTCTCCTTCTTCCTGTTTAAGAAGTCGAAAGACGTGTCTTTCATAAACTTTACTTTGTTTCGGTATGAAATAGTCGTCGAGCTTCCGTACTGCTACTGCGAAAGCATCAGTTTCCCTACTCGTCTCTGCGTTAGCATCCGGCAAATTATAGAAGATCTCCTGCAGAACTGATCCACCTAGCAGCAATAAAGTCGCTCTTTTCTTTATTGGGCATTTGATACCAGACGCCTCGAGGTAAATGTGTAAGGATCTTTTCCATCTTTCCCATCTTTGTCCAACTGAGGCACCATCCCCCTCCAGATCAAGTTTTTCTAGTGGTGGCAGTGTGTTTGAAATCTTATATAACTATTTAGGCGACCTGAAAAGGAATTCATTTCACATGGCAGTGACCGTTTTGATTTGATGGTGGTTTACAATTTGGGATGTATGTATTTCTTTCAATGCGTTTCCAATCTAATGGATAACTATACCAGATGTTTCCAATTTAATGGGGGTACTCTACACCATATTTTCCAATTTAATGGGGGTACTGTATACCATATATTCCAATTTAATGGGGGTACTATATCATATTATACCATATATTCCAATTTAATGGAGGTACTATGTACCATGTATTCCAATTTAATGGGGGCACTATATACCATTTGATTCCATATATTCCAATTTAATGGAGGTACTATATACCATGTATTCCACTTTAATGGGGGTACCTTTGTACCAAGCACACGTTTCCAGTTTAGTGGATTTATTCGTTCCTTAATTACCTATTATCGCGTCATATTTTCCGTGTTTACAGCGTGAGAGTTAGTTCTATAATTAACGTCTCCAAGCCGCTACATTTACTTTTATTCTGCTTACATCTCAAGGTAACTAATAATATGTAGTATACGTGATAGCCTATCGATCCTAACCTCTAATCACTTGATCGGGTTACGTAGTGCCGGGCACATTGTTTACTCACGTTTCCTTTCTCCTTATTATTTTTATTCTTTACCTCGTCGCCACATGTATTATACGCGTCCTTTTATTATTTACTGGCTCGCCAACACCCCGAAGCACGCAGGTGGCACGTACACTCTCGCTTGCTGCTCTCGTGTGTTCCTCGCGCCCCCCGTCGCATTCGTGCGCACGAGACAGTGAATGTAACTATGCCTAGTTACATTTAGGCTTACAAACACTACAGTCAGCATAACGCATTTACGTGTGCTCATAGACGTGTCGGCATATTTGCAACAATTGAGTCGGCATATGAAGTGCACGTGAACAGCATGGTTTGCCTGACACATTGTGACACAACTTGCCGTCACAAGATCGACAAGCCTTGCCGGAATTATGTATGATAGTAATGATCATATGAACATATAGAAATAGTTGAATAAAAGAGCTAACTGCTTTGTTGCCCACTCAGTCATTTGTTTCGTTTTGCGCCGATACTTTCTGCGCGTCCGTCATTATCTTGGTGTGGCCAATGAGACAAATGTTGTATATGTGTAGTGTGCATATATGTGGTAGTATGACGGTGTAAAAAGATTTTACACATCAAAGTAATGACGGAATACCACGTGATCGAAATCGAAAAAATCAAAGGTTCGACAGAGAGTGGGCATACTAGTTATACAGGGTGGGGAAAAAGTCCCGGACCAGTCAAATTTTTCGAAAGCAAAGCATTTTTGAAAAAAATGTTATATACAAAAGTTGTAGGGTTTTATGTTATGCATCAGATAGTGATATTAGTATGACCTTGAATAGCGTTGTCAAGGTCACGTGAAGGTCATCCAATTTTTT
>NW_011966335.1:0-13878 GCF_000949405.1 Vollenhovia emeryi | reverse complement strand
CGCACCGATTAAAAGGGAGACAATGAATACATGCTCATTACATGTTCATCAGTACGATAATGTATCCAAGCGTTCTAACCTAGGAGCCTTTGAAAAGTTATATTTGCTCATTTTGAATTAGACTTAGAGATGCCAATAAACGATTCAGTTTGTAATTTAATAACAATACATCCATATAAAACAAAAATTTTATTAAAAATTTAGAAATGTAATAGTTCCTGTGGACGGTCCTGCTTTTTATCATTACATCGCCGAAATCGGATCTCGTATATGACGTTACATCGTTGATGACAAATTTGTTATTTTTTGTAGGTGTATTGATATATTACAAATTGATTTATTATATTACAAGTTGAAAAGTTTATTATTACTTTAAATGCTAATTAAGAATGAGCAAAGACAACATCTTTAAGGATCTCGTAAGCTAGGAAGTTAGACAACACATAAATATAATAGCAAGGTATAAATGCTTGCTACGTGCTTGCTATTATATTTATGTGTTGTCTAACTTCCTAGCTTACACTTGCAAAAATGAAAAATTTGTCATCAACGACGTAACGTCATATACGAGATCCGATTTCGGCGATGTAATGATAAAAAGCAGGTCCGGCCAGAGGAACTATTACATTTCTAAATTTTTAATAAAATTTTTGTTTTATATGGGTATATTGTTATTAAATTACAAACTGAAACGTTTATTGGCACCTCTAAGGCTAATTCAAAATGAATATATGCTCATTACATGCTCAGTGTATCCAAGCTTCCTAACCTAGAAGCTTCTGAAACGTTAGGTTTGCTCAGTTTTAATTAGCCTTAGAGGTGCTAATAAACGCTTCAATTTGTAATTTAATAACGATAGACCCATAAAAACGAGAATTTTAATAAAGTTTATAGAAAAGTAATAGCTCCTCTGGCTGGTCCTGCTTTTTATCATTATATCGCCGAAATCGTCATTAATGGCGTAACGTCACATACGAGGTCCGATTTCTACGATATTATGGCAAAAAGCAGAATCGGTAAGTTAACCTATTTCTTTTTTATGACACTTAACAATACCTAAGCTCTGTACACAGTTTTTGTACCAATTACGAGTGTACACAAATTAAACCACTTAGCAGTTTCTTGTAGATTTATTAACTAGTCAAAGGATGTATAATAGCATGTAGTGGATATTAATTTTACTAGCCATCTTGATTATTGTGAAAGCTTTTTGACTACAGTTTAAAGCATTATAGAAATCGTAAAATCTTGTGTCGTGAGACAGTCGTTTTTAATTAACTTGATGTCCATTTTTTTATTCAAAGAATTAGAAATTAATAGATAAAACTAAAAAGTATATCTAAAGAATAGAGAAAGTCGTAAATAACATCACCTATAACCAAAGTTATTACAATTCTCTACGAAGTCAAAAATAAAATACTCTCTCTCTCTAGTCATTTAAAAGAAAACTTATCAAGTTTAACTTATTTACTTTCTTCTTCATGATTTACGAAACATAAAAATTAATACTATCTACAAGGAGAACAGAAAACATTCAGTCTGGTTTACGGATAATATATCATATTTATTTTCGGATACAATAAATGTAAACCAAGAGAAAAGTGCTAATAGAACATTAGCAATAAAGAAAATTAAGACTAGGCTCACAAATAAAGTGCTGATTGTTTGGGAGTTGTTTTTAATACAATTTAGTTGATTTAAATATTTTTAGGTGAAAAACAATATCACAGAAAATTATGAGTAGCCACAGAGAAACAAAAATGTCGGAAAATATACTAAAAAACAAATTTATTACTCTGAGAAAAATATCCGAGTACATATGTATAGTAGGATAATCCAATTTCGTACAAACAAACGGAAAGGCAATTAAATTGTACACTTTGAAGGATATTGATTTTTCGATTAAATTTCATCAATAACTGCACTTCGTCGGATATATCCACAATTTAATCGGAAAATTTAATAGAAAAAATTAATCGTTGAAAACATTATTTAATTAGTTTATCCGATGGAAATTTTTCTCAGTGTGTACAAATGTCTTATAAAGTAAAAAATAAAACGCTGGGAGTACTTAGATGTAGTATAAATACTTTCTACTACGTCCCTCTCTTCCACCGTGGGAAGTTCTATGTTCAAAATTATTAACCTACTTCGTGCCCATACATATGGTAACTTATAAAGCACTGAAATAGTTATGTAACACGACAAACAATTATTCTCATTTATTCTATAGCAATCATATAAATGATATTAATACTATAAATCAATAAATAATACTTATACTATAAATTTACGTTATCTATACGGGAGTATAAATAATGTACGTTATTGCTACAGTATAAAAACATTACTATTATACTTATATTACTATCACTATATTCTTACTACTATAATTAATACATTACTACTAAGGTATTACTAAATCAACGAATATGTGTATATGTATAGAGCCATCCTTTTTCACATAGTGCTATTAGTGATCTAGAAACGTGATGTTGGAAAATGAACAGTTGCTGGACTAACGTTTATAGATCAGTAATTAAACTCAATTTCATTCCACTTAATCATTATTATTTTTGATTTTTCATTTGATTGTTTATCCATGTTTTAATTGTTGCACAATTTCTATTGAAAATATTGGGGTTGTCATCCTTCAATTTTTGAATTTCTTTGAAAGAAGGTTGAATTTTATTATCTATATGATATTGGAATTTTGCAAGTGCAATATTCCTTTCTTCTTCAGTCCATCGACGACGAATACATTTTCCATATGGAGATGCTGATAATGAAAACATACATAAATATGTATATCTTACAATTTAATCTATGACTTATAAACTTTTATAACTTACTTGAACGTTTTTTCTTATTCTTACAAGTTACTTTGGGAGAAGATGATAAAGTTATATTTTTCTTTAATGTATGTTGACTTGTGTTAGATTCGTCAAGATCTAATGATTCTGTAAAAAAAATGTATATAAGGCATAATTAAACAGTAGTTATTTCCTTTTACCTTTCCAAGAGAATCGGCTTACACCCTAACATCATTATACAATAATTGTATTAAATTACGACACTTATTTCTTTACATTGAAATTGCATGTAATCTAATGAAATTTGATCATATTCTAATCAATATTTTATGGGGGGGAATTGCTGTTATTGATATTATAATAACGGATTACTTAATCATTAAACATACAAAAAGAAGAAAAATGTACATACGTGATGAATGTGATGCTCCAAATTCTATATTATTGAAAGAACTATTTTTATCAACATCATTTTCATCAGTATCTTCATCGCTGTCTTTTCCATGCATAATTTCTAATAACTTAGATACTTGAAATATTTCTCTACTTAAAATAGGTTGTCGATAATGCTCTTTGTGTATCTTGTCAGCATGACCCATAAAATTAGCCAAGTCCGAAACTTCATGGTCTCTTAGATTTAAATTGGTACACATTGTAGCTATATGTTTCCTTAAATTAGTTCCACGCAATCTATCTGGATGCAATGCTCCACATTCCTCTGAATACTTTCTCATAAGATCACAAGCCCTTAAGTAACGGTAATCTCCTTTTAATGTACCAGGAATCCCAAAAAGATATGGATTTTTTGGGTGAACATTTGCTACTTCACGATAGCGTAGAAGTAATTTTAAATTTTCCAACATTTGCTTATGAAGTAAAACAGGCACAGTGCGGCCTAATTTCCCTCTCATAGTAAATCTGACATACGTTGCTGCTGCTTTCTTTTCATCATTGCTCAGCGATTGATAAGATGTACCAATTGTACTTTCATTTACTTTTTGATAGTTGTGGAAATCTTCAATTAAAGCACGTTCAATTTCTCCTGGTCTACGACGATTAAATAATTGAATGGACACCAAACTACTTTCCGCCAATGATTCCCAAGCGTAAAAAGAAAATTTTTTTTTAAATAAATCATAGGCAGTTTTTAGTCTATCTCTTAAATGCATCTCTAACTTTTTAATATCATCTTGCGTTGGTAGTAATTTTTTTGACTGTCTTCGTTTCTGATGCTGGGTTTCAACAGCTGTTCGAGCTATAGAAGACGAATAATCTTCAGTTATTAGGCTTAGAAACTCTTCTGCAAGTTTTCGTTTTTCTTTATCACGTTTTTTTATCATTACTGTGATGCATCGTTTACAGAGTTGTTTTAACAAAGTGCCTAAAGACGTTGCCAATGATGGAGTTTTAAAACCATTTCCGGATTCATTTAAGCCTGCTAAAGATCTGACAGCTTTGAGACAGTCATCGTAATTATCGGGTGTAAAAATTGTAAAGAGATCATTAATCTGTTCATTTTGATTCTTCATCTCGAGAAGTAGACGCCCTATTTGACGCAATTTTTGACGAATCATATCATAAAAATGAGGATCGTGATATTTTTCACATAATTTGTTACCAAAATCAATAACCAATTCGTCATATCTTATAACTCTCGAAACATTGTCATCTTTCATTGTGGGAAAAACACGTTCTCGAAGAACTTTACTTGCACATTCGTGAATTCGGCCTGTAACTTTTCTTGATTTCACTAATATAGATCTTTTCTTTGTAGAATTTTTTTTACTGCATCTTCTATGATGATGTCGAATAGCTGATTTCGAATAATTACCCTTGCAAACGGGACATATAGCAAAATCTGTAGCATCTTTGTTATATATAGCCTTAGGACGCCTCATGACTTTCAATTCACCCGTATTAGTACTTTCATTAGTATTAAAAAGGTATTGCCCATTTTTACGAATTTTATTAATCAAAACTCTACGCTCTGGCCGTCCCTTTGGAATACACAAAATGTCTTTTACTTCTTTGATGTCTCTATGTTTTCTGTTGAGATGACGACTTAGTTTTGATTGTTCTGTGTGACAATAAATGCAAAAATCCTTCTTACTTCCAGATTCTACAGGTTTTACATACATATACGTGTCATCTGGTGCGCTATTTTTAAAAGAAGTTGACGTTTCCAAAGATGTATTTTCTGATGTTCTAGGTAAAGTGTGATTTTTGTCATTTATAGAAGTTTCTGAATTTTCTATGTTTTCTGTCTCACTATCATTAGAAATATCTGACTCAGGCATGTAAGAGGAATCACTTGATTCATTAATTGAGCCTACATGACTTGAGTTATCATCAGATTCTAAAATGAGAGATAGTATACTTATTATTCTTTTTCTCATTTAGGACCGGTTTTTTTAACCTCTTGGTAAGTTAAGTAATAGTTAAATTATGTCTATCTTTATCTAATTTAAAGGAAAAACAAAGACACACATATTATTTAACTATTAGGTAACTTACCAAGAGGTTGGAACAACCAACCCTTAATATGATAAATAATTATCTTTATACTGCTATTAGTTGGAATCTACATGGTTTATGTGCAATGTGAGAAAAATGTCCGATTAAATATAATTAAATAATCGAATTACATAGTAACAAACAGATATATCCGATTAAATTCTATATTCAATGAAAAATATAATCGGTTTTTTGATCAAATTTCATCTGATATATTTCCATAATTTTGTTGGAAAACTTATTCAGAAAATTAACCATCAGAAACACTATTTAATCTTTTTCAGTGTCAAAATATTAAAAGTACAATAAAAATTAAAGTTTTATTAAATATTGCAATAACATTTTATAAATATGAAATTTTAATATAAAATTACTGTACCTTCTTCTCGCACATTAGCTAAATTGAAACTGGGTGGAAATGTTACGTCTTTGAGACTGGTATCACTATATGTATTATCCGTACTGTTGAGACAGTTCTTTATATCTAGATCCTAAGTAAATATACGTATACGACGTCGTGCACGACAAACAGTCAATAGTCAGTAGACAATAGATAAGCCAAACACTCGTTGAGTCACAAAGGGAATGCTCGCTCGTCATCGAAGGGACACGTGAACTCCCACTGATCCTCCAATCGCCGATCGGCAGAATCGTAAGAGATCGACCGACCAATAGGCGAGACGGGGAAAGGGGGGAGCGAGAGCAAAGGTTCGGCGCGTCATGAGACGACGACACAGTCTTTTAGAGATCGACAGCGAGTGAAGACGAGCGAGCTCCCGCAGCCAAAAGGGCATCAAAAACGAGTGTTCCAAAACGACGTGGCTCGGGGCCGAGACCCCAAGGCGTTGCCACCTCGAGCAAAGCTCGAGCAAAGCATTGCGACTCACCCAACGTGGCTCGGGGCCGAGACCCCAAGGCGTTGCCACCTCGAGCAAAGCGTACGTATTGTTACACATCAAAATATAGATAATCTATTATAAGAATAAAACATAATGATACACACAATATTCCGTCATTAATAAAATAAGCGAAACCACGGTGCAGTGGATAAAACCACCACACTGGATGCGAACATGGTGCCTCCTGTGAGGTTCGAACTCACGACAAAGTGACCCCCTGGTCTGCGAGAAGCGATCAGCCAAGGACATCAGCGTCACGCTCAAGAAAAGAGCGCTCAAGAAAAGAGGTTGGACTTCCCGAATCAGCGCCGCGAAGGAAGTCACACACACGTTGTCGTCACAAGTAAGTCGTTCATTCCCGATCCATCCTAGTCCTCACACGGCCGCAATAATGGCAGACAAGATCAAGCTTCTTGTACAGAAAAGGACAACATTCAAATCCCAACTTACCAACTTAGCCAATATATTGGAAAAAGGCAAAATAGATAACGCCAATCTAAAATTACGAAGTGCTCGCTTGACAGAACTATTCCACGCGCCACAATGACGAATTAGTAGTATTAGATCCAGATAACAATCATCAAGTCGAATTTACAAGCCTTCAAGATCGGTATTACGCGCTTGCGAGTAAAATCGAAGGGTTGCTCAATCCAACTAACGTAGCGAACAGTAGTACCGCGAACGGTAGTACCGCGAGCGGTAGTACAGCGAACGATGACACGCAGTCCGACAGTTCACAGAGCATGACTACCAAAAAACGACGAATAAAATTACCCGACGCTCCGCTCCCAACCTTCGACGGCCAATATGAAAATTGGCTCTCCTTTAAGAACGCGTTCAACAATATGATAGGGTCCCAAACAGATTTGTCGGACGTAGATAAATTACATTATTTGAAGTCGGCGTTGACAGGAATAGCTGCCAATAAAACGAAGACATTTACTATCGACGGTATAAATTACGCAAAGGCATGGGAATTGTTGGAACGCGCATACGAGGTAAAACGCATACTAGTCTCGCGACATTTATCGTTAATCATAAACTTTCCCGCGTTAGACAGAGAATCCACAGAAGGCCTATCTAAAATAGCTGACGAATTTCAACAACACATAGCTTCGTTAAACGCGTTGGGCGTATCGGTCGGGTCAGAAATATTAGTTCATCTTCTAGAAAGTAAATTGCCAAAGGGGACCATAGATAAATGGGAAGCAACGCTACAAAGAGACGAATTTCCAAGAGTCGACCAATTATACGAATTTATATACGAAACCGCGGTTTGCGCGTCTAGACGTGAAAGAAGTAGGATATCACAAACGGAAGGGAATAAAGGCGAACCTCCGATGAAGAAAAGACGAAGTTATCCATCGGGTTAAGTCCTTTAGTAAACTCAGCACGTAATTGTATAGCGTGTAAAACCAAACAACACGCACTTTACTTATGCGACGGATTCAAACGTTTGCCGGTACTTAAACGTATCGATATGATAAAAAATGCGAACCTATGCTATAATTGCTTACGATCGCATCGCGGAACGCCGTGCAAATTTACTACTTGCACAATATATCAAAGGCGACATAATACGTTACTTATACATCTAGATAACTTACGACGACTTATTTACACATTTAATACGTTTTCGTTTACATAGATATGCTATTATTGGAGATATAGAGAAAACGTATAGGCAAGTGCTAGTACATGAAGAAGACAGACATTATCAGCAAATTCTCTGGCGCATACACGACGAAGTAAAGACGCTTCAACTTAACACCTTAACATTCGGCGTTTCCTCCGCACCCTTTCTCGCGATACGGGTCATACAAAAACTCGCGGAAGTCGAAGGGCATACATATCCTAGGGCGGCTCTAATCCTTAAAAAACACTTATACGTAGATAATTTATCCACCGGCGCCGAGACCATAAACGAAGCTAGAGCAATTAGAGACGAGATAATCGCGTTGTTGGCCAAGGGCGGCTTCCTCATGCGACAGTGGGCAACTAATGACGAACGGAGTCTTAACGATCTCCCAACCAGCATGTTACATACAGATACACGGTTTTTGCGACGCCAGTAATAACGGTTATAGCGCGAGTCTGTACGTACGTTCGATCGGAATCAATGGAAAGGTAATTTGCAGATTGTTATGCGCCAAATCGCGAGTCGCTCCATTAAAATCAACAACGATGCCACGTTTGGAACTTTGCGGCGCGCTACTATTGGCGCGACTACTTAGGGAAGTCAATAACGCGCTAAACATTGCAACTAATAAAATCACTCTCTGGTGTGACTCGACGATCGTGCTACATTGGTTAAAGACTCCTCCCCACTTGCTTAAAACATTCGTTGCTCATCGAATCACTGAAACACAAACACTTACCAAATCAATAGAATGGCGACATATTAAATCAGAATTCAACCCCGCCGACGCTATTTCTAGAGGGCAATTGCCTCAAAATTTACTTCAAAATAAAACATGGTGCACCGGCCCTCAGTGGTTAAGTAGATCTGAAAATGAATGGCCTCGCGCAATAATGCAAACTATAGAGACTCCCGAACTGAAAAGAAACACTTGTCTAATGATAACACCCCGCGATCCCGACATATTTAAAAGATACTCATCGTACTCCAAATTACGCAGGATCATCGCGTATTGCTTCCGGTTTCATCCTCTCAACAAATGCAAGGGCAATTTAACAGTCGAAGAAATCGAAACAGCGGAAGTGAAAATACTAAGAATAATCCAATCATCTCAATTTTCCGAGGAAATTAAGGGACTTAAATCAAAGGGTGTCACTAACAGAAATAGAATAGCCAACTTGAACCCATTTCTGGATAACGATGGCCTGATTCGGGTAGGAGGACGTCTGCGAAAGGCGAATCTATCTTACTCACAAAGATACCCCATTTTGCTTCCAAGCCGACATTACCTAACCGATTGTATTATCCGCGAAATTCACGAGACGCGACATCATACAGGTATATTAGGTACCTTATACAATATTCGACAGAAATTTTGGATTTTAGACGGCCGAAACCAGGTACGAAAAATCGTTCACTCTTGTGTACGTTGCTATCGATTCAATAACGACACCATAAAATACAAAATGGGAAATCTTCCGCAAGTTCGAGTGCGGGAAGCCATTCCCTTCGCCAATACCGGCGTCGATTTTTGCGGACCGTTTTACATTAAAGAGAAAAAACACCGCAATCGCATTCGAATAAAGGTGTACGTTTGTATATTTGTGTGCATGACAATAAAGGCGGTACACTTTGAAGTAGTGAGCGATTTAGCCTCGGACGGCTTCTTAGCAGCTCTGCGACGGTTCATCTCGAGACGGGGCATACCAGCCCAAGTTTATTCCGATAATGGAACAAACTTCGTAGGCGCGAACAACCAATTGAGGGAAATGTACGCTTTGTTTAACTCCGGTAAACATAAGAACACAGTTGATCGGTTTGCATGCGAAAACCAAATTAAATGGCACTTTATCCCGCCAGCAGCACCACACTTTGGCGGGCTATGGGAATCCACCGTGAAGCTCTTCAAGCATCACTTCAAACGGGTAGTCGGAGATGCACTCTTCACATTCGAAGAGTTAAATACATTAGTTGTAGAAATCGAGGGCATCCTTAACTCCAGACCCATTACCTCCCTCTCTCCAGACCCGAACGACTTGCTAGCGTTAACGCCAGGGCATTATCTCATCGGCAAACCGATAACCGCGCTTCCGGAAAAGGAGTTGTCTTCTGTTCCAGCAAACCGACTAACTGTTTGGCAACACATAGTTAAGGTGCGACAAGATTTTTGGGCTCGATGGCATCTCGAGTATCTAAGTGAACTGCAAAAACGCACTACATGGATAAAAGACGGACCCGAACTCAAGGCTGGAACTGTGGTACTCTTAAAGGAAAAAAACACGCCATGCGCACAATGGGCACTAGGCAGAATCCTTACGGTACACCCAGGCGAAGACGGAGTAGTGCGAGCTGCCACCGTCAAGACAACATCCGGAGAAACGAAGCGAGCGACCAAACAAATGTGTCCACTACCAATAAGTTAGCGGCGAGTCATATCATATAAGTACATTGTAAACCGAATGTATTGTAAACGGCGTTTTAAACCAAATATGTTGATCGTTGTACTCTCAACGGGGGGAGTATGTTGAGACAGTTCTTTATATCTAGATCCTAAGTAAATATACGTATACGACGTCGTGCACGACAAACAGTCAATAGTCAGTAGACAATAGATAAGCCAAACACTCGTTGAGTCACAAAGGGAATGCTCGCTCGTCATCGAAGGGACACGTGAACTCCCACTGATCCTCCAATCGCCGATCGGCAGAATCGTAAGAGATCGACCGACCAATAGGCGAGACGGGGAAAGCGGGGAGCGAGAGCAAAGGTTCGGCGCGTCATGAGACGACGACACAGTCTTTTAGAGATCGACAGCGAGTGAAGACGAGCGAGCTCCCGCAGCCAAAAGGGCATCAAAAACGAGTGTTCCAAAACGACGTGGCTTGGGGCCGAGACCCCAAGGCGTTGCCACCTCGAGCAAAGCTCGAGCAAAGCATTGCGACTCACCCAACGTGGCTCGGGGCCGAGACCCCAAGGCGTTGCCACCTCGAGCAAAGCGTACGTATTGTTACACATCAAAATATAGATAATCTATTATAAGAATAAAACATAATGATACACACAATATTCCGTCATTAATAAAATAAGCGAAACCACGGTGCAGTGGATAAAACCACCACACTGGATGCGAACACGTACATTGATCTGACTGCTTGGTTGGTTGGCTGTTTGGCTGTATGACTTGAAGGTCCGTTTCTTGTTTTGTTGATAAATCACACGACAGCGACAGCGTAAGACTATCACTGTGTCATATTTTAAATGTAGTGAAATTTAATGAAATATTTATAATTTAGCAAAATAAAAATTAACTAATATATTACCTTGTATTATGAAAATTAAGATGATCAGGTAATTGATGAAGATCTAAAAGTTTTAAACAAAGAGTTATGTGTTTCAGTGGGGGTTAATGAAATAAAAAGCAATTTTATACATATATATCTCTCTCTCTTACTTTGAAAAATTAATTCAGATATATCATTTGAAACGTTCTCTGCCACAAATTCTATAGAATTACAAATTCCTGTAGATTGATTTAGATTATCTCTTGAATTATTTATAACCATATTGTAACAAAAAGGTGGCTCTATATATTCATTATTTACTCTTGTATCTACAATAATATAAAGTTATAATATTAGTAATATGAGGGACGGCTTCTGTACGCGAAGGAGCGGTTAGTACGAGTACTTTGGTGGGACCCCTTTGATTTTTATAAATTAATATAACTTTTTTCATAAAAAGTATCACTTAATGCATTATTGATCAAATGCATTGATACGCTAGGTTATATATGCACATTTAAAAACATATTTAAAAATATGTGATATTGTCAAGTCTCAAAGAGCTGTCAAATTTCCTTAAAACATTGTATCCCTTGACTTTAGTAATGAGTATTTGCTTGCAGAGTCGGTGACCTCATATACTTAATAACACATTTGAATCCTTGTGACATTTATTATGTTCATCTCGGTTTTTGTTAAGATTTACTTTTTCTATAAAGTAATATAAACCCTCAAAGTACTTTTGCGAGCGATCGACCCATAACCGCTATCCCAGTGAACACCAAGTAATAGTTACATAATATCAGTATTATAATTTCCTACTTAACAATGTAAATGTAATATAACGTGGGCGTTATATTACATTTATCTTGTTGAGAAGCAAATTATAATATTGATGTTATGTAACTGTTACTTGGTGTTTACTGGAATGTTAAAACTTACAACTTTAACAATTTTTCTTTATTTTATTTTATCGGCAACCAAGTTTGAAATTTCGCGCACTGATATATAAAATTTACAACTACATTATAGTTAAATTTCAATTTTTTTATTTTAGTCGGTTTATGCAGGAGAGCTACCTTAATATTATTTATATATTCACCTGCAAATAGTTTTGAGTCGATATTTGTATTGTTATCGAAAATATCCTGACCCTCTAATTGATGCATAGTGGTCACACTATGTACAGGAGATACTAATAATTTAAAAAATTTTAATTAAAATTTAAAATAATTTTGTAAAAACGTATTGAATTCAATTCTACACACACATATATATATATATAATAATTTAAAAATTTACTCGATAAAAATACTTACTAATAATGTCGCTAATAATTTTTGGTTTTCCTTTCGACGTTAATTCAACATTTTTTACATTACACATGTGTGTATTACTGGTAGTATTCTCTGCATTGTCATTATCAGTAAGCGCTATAAGTAATTTAATGAATTTTTTTATTTAATTTAATAAATTTCATATTTATAAAGTCTAAACAAGAGTAATTTTTAATGAAAAGGAAGAATAATATAATACTTAAGAAGTGTAATGTAATAAAATAATAGAGATACTCAAACTCATATTATAAGAAACTGCAAGCACACCTTTGTTTATTATCACTTTTTTTGCAGTATCCGTATTGTTAAACACCTCTTCAATATGTTTGGATTCTTGTATATCGCTCTTAACAAGAGGTACTGAGAAAAAGCACAACTTAGTTATAATACATCTAACGAGAAATTAACTGAATTAAAACGTCCTTTCATAACATTAAAATAAAAAATAGCATTAAATAATGATACATAGAGTGAAAAATAATATGCAAAGTATTATCCAGATAGTCAGTATGCTCGAGCAAGGTATGTAAAATGCCAGCAACTGGTGCTAGCTCTTTATTAGGATTATGAATTCAATGATGCATAGTGGTCACACTATGTACAAGAGATACTAATAATTAAAAAATTTTTAATTAAAATTTAAAATAATTTTTTAAAAACTTATTGAATTCAATTCTACACACACACATATATATGTATAATAATTTAAAAGTTTACTCGATAAAAACACTTACTAATAATGTCGCTAATAATTAGTGGTTTTCCTTTCCTCATTAATTCAACATTTTTTGCATTACACATGTGTGTATTACTGGTAGTATTCTCTGCATTGTCATTATCAGTAAGCGCTATAAGTAATTTAATGAATTTTTTTTATTTAATTTAATAAATTTCATATTTATAAAATCTAAACAAGAGTAATTCTTAATGAAAAGGAAGAATAATATAATACTTAAGAATCTTAATGTAATAAAATAATAGAGATACTCAAACTCATATTAGAAGAAACTGCAAACACACCTTTGTTTATTACCACTTTTTTTGCAGTATCCCTATCGTTAAACACCTCTTCAATATGTTTGGATTCTTGTATATCGCTCTTATTAAGAGGTACTGAGAAAAAATACAACTTAGTTATAATACATCTAACGAGAAATTAACTGAATTGAAACGTTCTTCCTAGTGTTGTAAAATTTCCTGAAAAATTGCCTCTGGGAAAAAAACCGCAATTTTTCCGGGTTTTTTTCGGAAAAAACCGTCATTTTGGGAAAAATACTATTTTTCCTTATAAGATACTTCCACAGCTTAGATTTCTCTGTCTAGAATTTTTAGGACATTCTACACTACTCAAAAAAAAAATAGGGAACACTTTTCATACCCTAAAAATTGGGCTAT